>NW_005361786.1:103773-159437 GCF_000412655.1 Myotis brandtii | reverse complement strand
GGAGGGAGGGAGGAAGGAAGGAAGGAAGGAAGGAAGGAAGGAAGGAAGGAAGGAAGGAAGGAAGGAAGGAAGGAGACACCTTGAGGGTTGTGTCCAGCAAACTCAGAAGGAACAAAATACTATGTTCTCTTCTATGATTAACTCTGGGGAAGAAACATGTTAAGAAGACAAGCGAATACTATTGTGGTGACTGCATCTCCTCCATTAAGTCTTTTCAAGGACTAAAGTTCTCTCTGAAAATATAACGCCATCATTCTGGGCACCACAGTGACAGGAATAAGTTGAGTTTGAAACCTCTACTGAGCGTGTACGTTGGGCCCTGCACTGTGTGAAGTCCGCCACGGACAGCTGTGTAGGTTGTACCCAGCACAGCGGTGCCCAGGGGACGAACGGGGCAGCTAAAATCCAGCTGCTGCTTCTGCCACGCCAAACCCCGGTGCTGGCCAGTCCTGCCTGGAGGAAGCGTGGCTTCTGGAACTCGCCTGCCCCAAGGGCCCAGCTCTCTGATAAGCATATTTGACAGAAGTTGTTCGGAGCCTAGGGATACGGGGGCGTGTAATCTAATGGCAGATCAACTCCATGGAGGTGATAACCAAGACCCGAGCAGCAGTCCTTAGGGGGTAAAGGCCAGCCAGGGGGTGGCCACCACTTCCCCCTGTAGAGTTCCTGCTCTCGTCTTCCTGGCGAGCACAAGGGTGTTGTGACGGCTTCTGAACCAGGAGGTCACAGTTCAACTCCCGGTCAGGGCACAGGCCCGGGTTGCAGCTCGATCCCCAGTGTGGGGTGTGCAGGAGACAGCCGATCAGTGATTCTCTCTCATCGTGGATGTTTTCCTCTCTCTCCCTCTCCCTTCCTCTCTGAAATCAATAAAAATATATTTTTTAAAAAAAGTTGCGGTCAACTCCAAGAGGCAGGGGTCTGACTCCCCTTTTTCCAGCCCAGGCCACCCAGCAGCTAGCTGACCCCCTAGGTCCCATGTCCTCCCAAAGGAGAGGGACCCAGAAGAAGGAAGACAGAGACATGGGTGACTGGAGTGAGGCTCGGAGCAGGGACCCTGTGGTATTCGGCAATGATCGCCAGCACCCAGCATAGTGCCTGGCACATGGAAGGCCCCCTCGAAGTATTTATTATTTAAGAAAATATGTTTTTATTGATTTCAGAGAGGAAGGAAGAGGGAGGAGATAGAAACATCAATGATGAGAGAGAATGATTGATCAGCCACCTCCTGCACGCCCCACACTGGGGATTGAGCCCATCATCCAGGCATGTGCCCTTGACCAGAATCAAACCCGGGACCCTTCAGTCTACAGGCCGGAGCTCTATCCACTGAGTCAAACCAGCCAGGGCCCCGGAAGTATTTCTTGGACTGAACTGAAGTGGGAGGCCGGAGAACCAGCATCTTTTGCGCAGGTCCAGGAAGCACCTAGGGCAGTGATGGCGAACCTATGACACGCGTGTCAGAGGTGACACGCAAACTCATTTGTTTGGTTGATTTTTCTTTGTTCAATGGCATTTAAATATATAAAATAAATATCAAAAATATAAATCTTTTGTTTTACTATGGTTGCAAATATCAAAAAATTTCTATATGTGACACGGCACCAGAGTTAAGTTAGGGTTTTTCAAAATGCTGGCACGCCGAGCTCAAAAGGTTCACCATCACTGTCCTAGGGTGTCACATGGGGGAGTCACTGGCTCTCAGGGTGACCTCACTCACATCACCCAGTCCCAACCCTGCTCCCCCTCCCACCCCACATTCTCCCACTTTAGTGTCACAGGCAGAAGTTGGAATTACTCACTAAATTCTCGGCTCTCGCCTACCCACAGCCCTTCCCAAGTTCACTGCCAGACTCCACCAGGAGACAGGAAAACCCTCGGGGCCAGCGCCCCATCCATCTTCCCCGAGGTCTTTCATTTCTTTGCCAATAAGGCGATCTGCTTCACCACACACTTCAACATCCCTGACACCTGTCACAAAGCCCGGGCCGGGCCTATCTGTCTTCCGTTCAAATGCGCCATCCCACAGCGGGGCCCACCAGGAATAGTTATTGACAGATCGTCCCCTCGTCCAGCCGGCCTCCTTAATAGGAGCCATAACTTACCCCGGGCCTGGTTCCCCAGCCCATCAGAGACACGAGGTACCCCTCAGGGACCAGCAGGAGACGCAGGTCTATTAAAGGGGACACTTGGGCTTGAAATAAGTACCTTTCTGTAGCATCTCTCAGAAGTTAGCCACTGTGGCCGACCGCACGCAGCTGTTTCTTTGCGACGGGCGTGAATTTTCTCATCACGCTTTGCTGAGACGGGTCTCACGGTCACGCACCACAGACAGAAGCTGCTAGAAGTTTTCTGAGTGATTCCTCTTTAGACTTGGGATGGCTCCACCTTCCAGGAAGGTCCAACATCGAGAGAATTCTGGACTCTCGCGCCGCACCCGGAACGCAGGAGAGAGGCAGGCCTCATCCCGATTGCTCCCCGGAGGGGCTCCCCCGAAAGAAGCAGGTTCGTTCCCCAAAGACCTGCCAGTCGGAAAAGCTGTCACAAGATTATTAAAATCTCCACTCTGCGCAAAAGTGTTACAGCCCCTTTGAGCCTCTGTGGGCCGGGTACATATGGCAAAGTGTGTAATGTTCCCCCCTTGGGTAGAGGAGGCGGGCAGGCAGACGCCTTCCGGCTCTTCGGGAAGACAAGGAGCACCTTCTAGAAGAAAGAGGGATTTTAAGAAGACGTGTGCTGGTTTAACTCTGTTTTTGTTGGGGGAAAAAGAGGGACCCTCTCTGAAAACGTGGGCAAATGTTTCCTTGTGGTCACACGGCCACACAGACGTCATTTTAGCAGCTAGGATGTGCTGAACAAAACCTGTTTCTGGAAACATGTTTTACTCAGGGGGGTGGGGGGAGGAAAACTGGGATATTCTAGAATCAGGGCCAGCTAGATCACCTGAGCAACCCATGTAACTGGGGGCGGGGTGGGGGGTGTATAACAAAAGAATGCAAAGATTAAGAACTAGGGTGGACGTGCCCAACCTGTGTGTCTCAGCGGTTGAGTGTTGACCTATGAACCAGGAGGTCACCGTTCAATTCCCAGTCAGGGCGCAAGCCCAGGTTGGTGGCTCGATCCGGTGTGGGGTGTGCAGGAGGCAGCCAATTAATGATTCTCTCTCATCATTGATGTTTCTCTCTCCCTCTCCCTTCCTCTCTGAAATCAATAACAATATATATTTTTAAAATGGCTCCCCTTCGCGATGGAGGCAGGGCCAGTTCTGATCCCAAGAAGTGCTCTGGTGTCTGCTATCCACAGGCAAAGAATGAAGCAATTTCTCGCCCTCCCGTGTCGCCTCTCCCACTTTGGGTAGATCTGCCTCACACTGTGCCGTTTGTCACGTGCCACTGTGATTGGGTCTCCATCGTTTTCACAAAAAGCGGAGGCTGCGCGTCCAGGTTTTATGCTAACCAGCTCCTGCTCCTCAACGCGCTGACATTTAGACGTTCTAAGCCCACACACTTCGCCTGTGCTGTCTTCATTTCCCAAAGCCTGAATCTACCCCCGATCACTGGTGATAACATTTCTGCAGCCATTGTTAAGCCTCTTAAGTTTCTTCTCCACTTGAGGAGTATTTAGCATATCGTTTGCTAAAAACCGGCCTGCGTGCGCCCCAGGTGAAGTGAGATTTGATAACACGTTCATGGGAGATTATCCGGACTAAGCTACTGAGCGACTAGCTCAGCCTCAGTCAGCCGGTGTCTCTGTGCGTGCACCTTCATACACCTCTCCGGGGTAAACAGGGCCACCTGATTTTTTTTTTAATTGATTTTAGAGACAGAGGCAGGGAGAGTTATTCCACTTAGTTATGCATTCAATGGTCGATTCTTGTCTATGCCCTGGTGGGAACTGAACCCGCAGCCTTGGTATCGGGTCAATGCTGTAATCAGCTGAGCTATTCTTGATGTGCTTTGAGGACATCCGGGAGACAGTCATGGGGGGTGCTGGACTGTGCAAGCTCTCCATGTTAAGGCTCAGGGGATGTGATGCTCATGGGTGCGCTATGTACCAAATGGTTCTATGGCATCCACTTGTTTGTAGGGACCCAGACTACTTTGGCTTCAGGTAGAGAGGTTTGGCAAGGATGCTGAGTTCGGGTATGTGTTTTGCTCCCACCCAAGCTTCAAATCCCCTTCCTGGCATTTTCAGCAATTGAGCAGCTCAGTGCGGCTGAACGGAGTGTCCATGTTCTATGCCTCCCAAGGCAAGTTCTGGAGGCCAGGGGCAAGCAGAGGACCAAGCCTCTGAAGGGAGGGCCTGTGAGTGACCAGCAGGGTGTCCATGAACATGGACGTGACATTGTCTCTGTCTGCAGCTCTTTCCACATTAACTGCCCTCAGTTAGCAGCCAGCAAAGTGACTGCCTTTCCCAAGGCGTTGCATTCATTGGCTGCAACACAGAGCGATTCAGACATTTCAAGTATGAAAGTCCTCTCTTGAACTTCTTCAGTGACCTAGTAATGTGGTTTTTTTTTTGTTCTCTCCCACTTTCCCTAAAAAAGGAATTAAGCCCAGCCAGCGTGGATCAATGGTTGAGGGTCACCCTATGAACCAGAAGGTCACGGTTCAATTCCCGGTCAGGGCACATGCCCGGGTTGCGGGCTCAATCCCCAGTGTAGGGCATGCAGGAGGCAGCTGATCATTGATTCTCTCTTATCATTGATGTTTCCATCTCTCTCTCTCTCTCTCTCTCTCTCTCTCTCTCTCTCTCTCCCTCTCTCTCTCCTCCCCCTCCCTCCCTCCTTCCCTCCCTTCCTCTCTGAAATCAATAATAAAATATATTTTTTTTAAAAAAATTCATATACAGCCCTAACTGGTTTGGCTCAGTGGATAGAGCGTCGGCCTGCGGACTAAAGGGTCCCGGGTTCGATTCTGGTCAAGGGCATGTACCTTAGTTTCGGGCGCATCCCCAGTGGGGAGTGTGCAGGAGGCAGCTGATCGATGTTTCTAACTCTCTATCCCTCTCCCCTCCTCTTTGTAAAAAATCAATAAAATAAAATTTAAAAATTCATATATATGTATACACCCAATTGTCCTGATATCCAATATCTTTGTAAAGGAATCCAATCCAGAACACACTGAGACCCAAATCAAGTCATCTTTGTTTGATGTTGACTACCCTCAGACCATTTCCCTCAAATAAGGTTATAAACGGTTTCCCTTTTAGAAGAGACGAATAAAGAATATAGAAACAGGGGCGTTTATGTGAAATTCACAATCAGACCAAATGAAAATGGATCAGGAAGATGCTCCGGATTCCATATGTGATTCTTCACTTCCTGTGCAGCCATGGTCCTCAAGTTCACAGCTTGGCCGACACAAGTCAGCCACTGTGACATCGCATAGGGGACTTGTGTTGATGACAAGTGTTCTATCCCCTTATCCAAAAAACAGGCATCTTTGATACTTTGCCAAAAGTGCTTAAAGTGGATTATATCTCCATCTGACTTTGTGTGAAGTGCAAAGACAAAAATCTCTGAAACTTATAAACAAAAGTTTGGGTTTGTGTGTTTTTTTTGGTCTCAGAGTTCAAGGCCAAGAGCAACCATCGGTGACTCTCAGACATACTACAGCTTGAATGTCACAGGGACATAAAACGTATTTATTGTTGCCGCAGCTCAAAATTTCCGTCCTACTGCATTTGAGGAGTTGGAGTTCGCAAAAATAACATCTGCAACATTGCCAGTGAGAACCTGTAACCTTAACACAAAATATGGAAGTAGAAAAGGCATGTAACCTTTTTAAAGTTCTCTCTATGCAAATACCATGCAGGAGTCACTGACTACTGAGCACACGCCTCATAAGATCTGAACCAGACCAAAATCAGCAGGGCGAGATGGTTTTTCTCATCTTTCCAAGATTTCTTTTTTTGTTGAATCCTCGCCCAAGGATATTTTTCCATAGATTTTAGAGAGAGGGAAGGACAGAGAGACATATTGATGTGAGAGAAAAAAATCGGTTGTCTCCTGCATGAGCTTGAGCCAGGACCCCGGGCAGGGGAAGAGCCTGCAGCCTAGGTACCTGCCCTTGACTGGAATCGAACCCAGGACCCTTTGGTCTGCAGGCCGATGCTCTATCCACTGAGCCAAACCAGCTAGGGCTCTTTCCTTTAAAAAAAAAAAAGAAGAAAGAGGAGAGTGGAAGAGAGAGAAATATCGATATGATAGAGACACAGCGATTGGTTGCCTCCTGCTCAAGCCCTGCCCTTGGCGGGGAATGCCGGCACTCTAACCACTGAGCAACACTGGCCAGGGCCCAGATTTCCTTAAGTTCCTATTCACTTTCTGTGATGGTCTCTGTATCTACAACCATCATCGATTAATAGTAAATTTCTGAAGAGTCCAATAAGCAGAGAATCACAAAAGCAGCTTTTCCTAAAACTTCTGGGTCTATTTACCCTTTGAGACCAAGTCATCACTCTAGGCCTAAGCCGTCCTCTAAGACAAATGGCAAAAAGGCAACTCAAACCAGCTAACATCAAAGGAGGGCTGGATTCCTCGCCATCAGTGCAGAGTCCAGAAAGCTCTGGCTCCGATCAGGGCGGGATGCAAGCTACAGGCACTGGTGTCTCCATCTCACTCTCGCTCTCGCTCTCCCTCTGCTCCTCGCTGGCTTTCTTCTCCCCTGGGCCCTCCTCACCAGCAGTTACAGGATTGCATATGGCTAATCTAGAAAGGAGAACAATTCTTTTTTTTTTTTTTAATCCTCACCCAAGGATTTTTTTCCATTTTTATTTTTTTTTTTTAGAGAGATTGGAAGAGAGAAGGAGAGACAGGGAGAAACACCGATGTGAGAGAGACACATCGATTGGTTGCCTCCCTCATGCCCCTGACCAGGGCTGGGGAACCTGCAACCCAGGTATGTGCCCTTGACCGGAATCGAACCTGGGACCCTTCAGTCCACAGGCCGATGCTCTATCCACTGAGCCACACCGGCTAGGGCAGCACTTCTTTTATATCACCCACCAAAGACCCAGAGAAGCCTTGAGTTGGCTTAGCCTGGGTCTTGTACCCATCCTTGAACTGATCTCTACCTTCAGAGGGATAAGGCATCTGTTGGCCAACCAAGAGGAGGAAGAGGAGGAGGAGGAGAAAGAGAAGAGAGTAGGAGGAGGATTAGGAGAAGGGGATGTTGATCAACAGAAGTGCCACACAGGAGTGGCCTCTCTTCGCCCAGAGGTGTCTTGCTCATTTTATCTTCATCCTGTCTCCAAAGTTTAGCTTCTGATACAGGAAGTGGATTATAGATCATTCCATCCTCCTTTTTAGACTGTTTACGTGTTCATTCATGTATTTATTAGGAAATGGACCCAACTCTGGAGAGAGCAAGGCTTTGGTGTCGACGATCATGGTGCTTACCACAGTGACAGTCACACCACTCCAGGGAGCCCACTCTCGTCTTCCGGTCCACAGATTGACAAAGGGGGGCTGCGGAGTGGGCCGCGTTTGTATTTCTTTCTCAGACTCGGGGACAAGGGCGAGAGCTCCCCTGTGGTCCTTCCTCGCACAGTAACATCCCTCTGACCCGTGGCACACAAGGGTCGCAGTGACCGGAAGGGCGGCCACGCTGATGCGCAGGCCCAAGGGTTGGGGATCCCGGAAATGCTCAACCGGTTCAACAAGAACGGGCACCACACCTTCTCCAGGCTCTGCAGTGAATAAGGCACCAAAAATGAGAACTGGGAAAAATGAGGGAAGTGCCTCAGGCAGGAGGGTCTGGGTCGATGGAGAGTTCAGATAAGAGCAAGTGAGTACGTCGGGCTCTTAGCTTCATTCCAGGCTCACATTTTTTCCGAAGAACTGTTGGCTTCTGGGGGGGAGAGAGAGAGAGAGAGAGAAGACACCCAATGGAGAGGCGTTCCTCATGCCCTGACCCTGAATCCCCCACAACACTACTACTACTAGACCTCTTTCCTGTGACTGTTTTTTGTTGGTTTTTTAAATGTATTTTTATTGATCTTAGAGAGGAAGGAAGAGGGAGAGAGAGATAGAAACATCAAGGGTGAGAGAGAATCATTGATCAGCTGCCTCCTGCACATACCACACTGGGGATGGATCTTTTTTGATGCAGGGGCAGAACATTGACTAAGTCACACTCCTCTCCTCATAATGTGCTATCATCATAACTGCGTTCCAGGCCCTTCACTCATTGGTTTGGTACCTTTATCCCATTTCCCTCCTCAACCCCTAAGCCAGTGGTCGGCAAACTGTGGCTCACGAGCCACATGCGGCTCTTTGGCCCCTTGAGTGTGGCTCTTCCACAAAGTACCACTTGCGGGCGCGCACATACAGTGCGATTGAAACTTCGTGGCCCATGCGCAGAAGTCGGTATTTTGTGGAAGAGCCACACTCAAGGGGCCAAAGAGCCGCATGTGGCTCGCCAGCCGCAGTTCGCTGACCACTGCCCTAAGCAACAGCCCTGTTAGTTTGGGTGACATCCTTGGATTTGTATATTATCCTCATAAGACACGGAGTATATCCTTGTTCTCTGTGTATATAGTATATGCAAATGATGTCTGCATATTTTTTCCAACCAGAACATTTTTAATATGTATCTACACTACTCTAACTGCTGTATGTCATTGCATGGTAAGCCTCCTGACATTTTTTTAAATCTGTTTTTATTGATTTCAGAGAGGAAAGGAGAGGGAGAGGGAGAGAGAAACATCAGTGATGAGAGAGAACCACTGATCGGCTGCCTCCTGAATGCCCCCAACTAGGGATCAAACCCACAACCCGGGCCTGTGCCCTGACCGGGAATCGAACTGTGACCTCCTGGTTCATAGGTCGACGCTCAACCACTGAGCCCTGCCGGCCGGGCCCTCCTGACCTCTTATTCTCCATCTCCCTGGTGATGAATTTCTAGTCACCACCATCCTCTCCACCACAAACAGCGCCGTGAGGGCCATCCTCATCCAGCGCCTCAGGGACCAGTATGAGCGCTTTCTGGGCTCCGTTCCCAGCCGGAGGCCAGCCAGGTCAAGAGACTTGACGATGGGTCTCCACCTGGCTCCCCGTCCTGACCAGACGAGGCCGCACTATCCGGCTCCCATCACGTAAACAGGAGGATCTGAGGCTCAAAGCGATGAAGTGATCTGCCTGATTCCACGTGGCTGGTTAGTGGCAGAGTGGGGACTCCATGCAGATTTCTCTGGCTCCCGGTGTGCACCCTCTCATTGGACCACACTGCCTTCCCCGGGGGACTTTAGGCTCCACGGCCTGTGTCAGAGGCACCAGGGACACGAGGGCCGGAAAACCGATCCTTCCCTTCACCAGGCACCCCTTCCCCAGCCTCCATGCATGGGGAGCCCTCTCTGCCACGGGGCCCAAGACCCCTCGCCTGGGGTGGGCAGCGATGCATCATGGGAGGGAAGGGACAGCCCCATTGGCCAGGGGCCAGCCAGCTCAGCCCCCCTCGCACCTTTGATGCAGGCAGATGAACACCTGCCATCTGGCAAGCAGAGTGTCTCCAGGCAAACGGCACCCCCCTCCCCATGAATCCCGCGCGTGTCCAGCACCCGTCAAGGCCGGTGCCGCTTTGATGGCTCTATTAATGAAGATGAAAAGTTGAGATATGCCAACTGCAGATTAAATGGCATCTCGGTAACATGATTATCTCGGAGTTACTAGCTGCGCAGGGAGGCGGCCAAGTGACTAATCCGGGGAGGGCTGGGAGCCGTGGGCAGCGCGGCCTCCGGGCGCCTTGATTGCATCAGGAGCCGCTGGCTAAGGAGCACCTGGAGGACAGACTTCCACCCGCGAAGTCACTCCTTCGCAGGGAAGCTTTAATTTCTTGAAATGCTGGGTGAAATCGAGGCTGGATAGCAAGACGAGCAGGGGCTGTGTCACGTGGATCTGCAGACGTTCATGTACATAGAGAGCATGGCTGAGCAAATGAGCAGAAACCAAAGGAAAGGGTGATAGAGAAAAAGTCTCAGCGCCACCAGTCACTGTATCCCACTTCCTTTCTTCCGTCCTCCGCTCGCTGTGATCAAGGAAGTTCTCCTGTACCAGCGCTTCTCAATGCATTGGCGACATCAGTGCGTGAGTCCTATGAGTTAGGCGTTGTCCTCCCCATTTTCCAGAGGAGAAAGTTAAGGCTGAAAAGTGCTGTGAGTCGCTTGTCTCCAGTTACTGAGCATCTAGACCAGTGATGGCGAACCTTTTGAGCTCGGCGTGTCAGCATTTTGAAAAACCCTAGCTTAACTCTGGTGCCGTGTCACATATAGAAATTTTTTGATCTTTGCAACCATAGTAAAACAAAGACTTATATTTTGGATATTGATTTTATATATTTAAATGCCATTGAACAAAGAAAAATCAACCAAAAAAATGAGTTCGCGTGTCACCTCTGACACTCATGTCATAGGTTCGCCATCACTGATTTAGACTCTGGCCAAGCTGTGAGTCAGCCTCGGGTTTTTCTGAGTCCAAAGTTAGTGTCACCATAAGAAGAGTTCATGCTTTAACTTCCTGATGTTAGGGAGATCCAGAGAATTTGGGGGCCGGGGGAGTGTTCCAAAGATCATTCCCAACAGAAATGGAAAGCCAGCCCCAATAGAGAGGCTTTCAAATTCCATCTTGAAGACACAGGATGAGTGTGTTTTGAGGACGTGGGGTTGTTTGTGAAGATCTGTGAATAATTTGACAACTAAAATGTCTTTCCGCCCAGTCAGTGTGGCTCCGAAGCTGTGAGTCAGCCTCGGGTTTTTCTGAGTCCAAAGGTAGTGTCACCATAAGGAGAGTTCACGCTTTGACTTCCCGATGTTAGGGAGATCCAGAGAATTTGGGGGGCGGGGGAGTGTTCCAAAGATCATTCCCAACAGAAATGGAAAGCCAGCCCCAATAGAGAGGCTTTCAAATTTCATCTTGAAAGCACAGGATGAGTGTGTTTTGGGGACGTGGGGTGGTTTGTGAAGATCTGTGAGTAATTTGACAACTAAAATGTCTTTCAGCCCAGCCAGTGTGGCTCCATGGTTGAGAGTCAACCTATGAACCTGGAGGTCATTGTTCAATTCCCGGTCAGGCCACATGCCCAGGTTGCAGGCTCCATCCCCCGTGTGGGTCATGCAGGAGGCAGCCGATCAATGATTCTCTCTCATTATTGACGTTTCTCCCTCTCTCTCCCTCTCCCTTCCTCTTTGAAATCAATCAAAATACATATGAAATAAATAAATAAAACGTCTGCCAATTCAGCTGGAATTTTCCAAGAAAGTCTTGGCAACTTTGAAACTTCCAAGAATCCTATTCAGACCCAAATGTCTAGAAATCTGCCTCCAGTTGGACCGTAGGAGGCCAAGAGCATGAATTAGCAGTATGTCACCTGATTTAAACTGTGTTTTGTATCAGGTTATCTAAGTACATGTTGCAAAACACACAGTCTCTCTTGCTACACATTTCCATGCATGCCAGAGAGATGAACAGGAACTGGCTAATTATGGTAGGATGATTAATGCTTACGTTTCGCCCTATAAGTAGGACTTTTGTTTTTTAATCCTCACCCGAGGATATTTTTCCATTGATTTTTAGTTAGAGTGGAAGAGAGAGGGAGAGACAGAGAGAAATATTGATGTGAGAGAGACACATTGATTGGTTGCCTCCTTCATGCGCCCTGACCAGGGCCCACATGGGGGAGGAGCCTGCAACCAAGAAAGTACGTGCCCTTGACCAGAATCGAACCTGGGACCCTTCGGTCCACAGGCCTACGCTCTATCCACTGAGCCAGACCGGCTAGGACAGGACTTTCATTTTTGGTGAAGTCCTCGAAATCCCTTCCTGGAAAAACAAATGAGATTCCATTCTCCATTCTCCTGGTTAACAGTGCCATTGTCAGACTGAGATGCTCAAACAATCAGCTAAATTCCATTGTCCTGCTGAATCCCTTCCCTTTTGTGATGCATTCACAAACTTATTTAGTCTTCCGCCTCCTCAATGGCCCCAAATTTATAGAAACTACCAGCAAAGGTCCGTAATTGGAACCGGCTTTATAAAGCCCTATGGAAGGATGAGTAATCTTTCTTTTTGTCTGCATCTTCCCTAAATATCCTTGTCCTTTGTGTTTTGCAATACCTTTTGCACCCAGCTCTGGTCAAAACTGTTGTTGGCCATTTGCCAGTTTGAAATGTCCTACAAAATGAATTGCTTCTTTTGTAAATAGGAAAAAACTTGGGGAAAGATGGCTTCGAAATAGTGTGCGAGAGTTATAGCTAGCCGGCAGCCCTGTCTGTGGGAGCCAGGGAGGGTGGTGAGTATATAGTCGGTGCCGTGTGTATAAATCATGATTCGGAGACGATTGTGCGCTTGCCTTCATATCTCCCACTGTCTGTAGTGTGGGGCATCGCAAAGATTTTTTTCAAGAAAGCATCCCGTATTTCCTGGGTCGGAACGGCCTTGCATTTGGGGTTCAGCTTCCCAATGACACCAGTACCACAGAGAAATGGGGACACATTTGTCACCACTGCTCTGAGGCTTAATGAGGACACCGTCATTTTGCCAGGGAGTTCACCCACTTTTCCTGGCTTCCTTGTCTTACTTTTCCCTTGAAGAAGCTAATTTATTCCTCTTACAATTTAAATGCCAGCATTTTCTAATACTATTCTTGCGAGGTAACTTCTGATTTGTCCACTCTTTATCTTTCCTCTATTTCATATCATCCAATGCTATCAAGACTATATATATATATATATATCTCTTAATGGCACATCAAAGGCAAATATCAGAGTTGTGAAAACATTCTTGAACCAGTGTGGTCAAAATTAACCCAATAATGCCCTTATAGGGCACATTATCATAAAATAATAAGCTTTTGTGATTTTTACAAACTTAGAAATGCCAGTGGAAGCACATTAAAGGGAAAATTTTTAAGCTCGCATTTTAAAAGAGAACGAATTCTCTATTTTTGCCCACTGAAATGCAATGGCATCATGTATGTATACACACTATGAATCACTATGTAGGATTATGAAAATAACTTTCTTTCAATACGATTATTTTCAAATGCAGTTCTTTTCGAAGCATACATCTTAATGTAATATTCAAAATTATGAGGATACAATGAGAGAGAAAAAAACTATTGAAAAGATGGATCATTCAAAGCAGGATTGGATTGATGGTCAATTAGAACTATATCCACACTTCCACTGGCGGGTGCGTTTGCTTTTTTCACCTCTGAAAATTAGCTGAAATGAAATATATTACACCAAGATATCTGGGCAGGAAATTGCCACTAGGTGTGAACAAGAGACATTCAATCGCTCCATTATAATGAAAATGCAATCAGTCATATCTATACTGAGGAAAGAAGACAAAACATGGCCAACACTGAAATATTTAGAAAAGTACCGTTAAATTAGCTCAACTTACAATCAGAACTGGGACTGAACAAATCAATGAAGGAGATGTAAGTCCCTCAAAGACTTTTTTTTTTAATATCAACAAATGTTTTCTAATCTGTTTGAGCGTCTATCTAACTTCAGAAGGAAAAGCATATAGATATAAACTATGTGGCTGTCCATAGACACATTGAAGAAAATAAGAACTACACACCCAGCCAGTGTGGCTCAGTGGTTGAGTGTTGACCTATGACCCAGGAGGTCACAGGGTCACAGTTTGATTCCCATCAGGGCTCATGCCCAGGTTGTGGGCTCGATCCCCATTAGAGGGGGCGAGCAGGAGACGGCTGATCAATGATTCTCTCTCATCATTAATGTTTCTCTCTGTCCCTCACCCTTCCTCTCTGAAATCAATGAAAATATTTCTAAAAAGGAAAAATAAGAGCCACGCATTGTATAAATTTATAAAATAATATAAATGCTCCAAACATAGTCAAATACTGAGCAAAACGTACAGTGATGCGAGCCTGCTTGATGAGAATCACAAAGATTCTTCATCTCTCTGGATCATTTCTCAAACGGTGTGTTGCCTCTGGAAGCCAGCTTTCATCGTGGGAAAGACTTCATTGTAAGGACCAAGTCCTAATAGTCCAGCTTCGCAGGGTTAAAGAAAGAAACTGGACAGTGTGGTTTTAGCAGAAATTTTAATGGGGACCAATAATGACTGATGTCACAACCAATAACACACTAGCTTGAAACATAGTAACTACCTAAAGGCTTCACAGCTGTGTGAGTGTGAGTGTGTGTATGTGTGTGAGAGAGAGAGAGAGAAACATGGGTGTGAGAGAGAAACATCAATTGGTTGCCTCCCACAGGGGCCTCGAAGGGGATCGAGCCTGCAACCAAATGGGTGCCCTTGACCGGACTTGAACCTATAGAGAGAGAAACATGGGTGTGAGAGAGAAACATCAATTGGTTGCCTCCCACAGGGGCCCTGAAGGGGATCGAGCCTGCAACCAAATGGGTGCCCTTGACCGGACTTGAATCTATGATCCTTCAGTCCACATGCTCTATCCACTTAGCCAAACTGGCTAGGACGTGTGTGTGTGTGTGTGTGTGTGTGTGTGTCTTAATTCAAGTATTTTCCCAAATGAACTTGGCCACAGAACTCCTCCTCTTGTTACTGGCGTATTTTTGTTTTCTTATGTGGCAGGGTACGCATTTCTGTGGTTGTGAACAGCTACATTTGATTAAAATCTGTCAGATTTATCTTTTCAGCAGGAGAAAAGAAATATGTGTTTCTCCAGAGAGGAAATCAATGTGTCTTGTTGATCGATGCGGAGTGGGGAGCTGGTTGCTGTCACTTTAAGCAGAGGAGCCGAAAGACAGGGAGGCTCCCAGCTCTGGCCATTGGCTGCTGACATCATTGTGGGGCGGCCAAGCCCCGCTTAAATCTCATAATCCTTGTTTATAGGACAGACTCCCAGTCACTGGCCTGATAGTCACTACTCCGGGTTGTTCGATTACAGAGCCTTCGGCCGAGACACCCATAGTTCCGCTCTGTCTGCGCTTCCTTAGCCATACCTTCTAGCCAGTTCTGCTTGGCTGCTGTTCTGCACCATGAGGAGTATTCCTGCCCTCAGAGGAAGACACCAGGTCTTCAGGGGGTAACTGGGGCGCAGAATCTTCTTTCTCGGGGCAATCAGAAGGAGGGAGCCCGAGAGCAGCTCCCAGGCCACGCCTGAGCCCAGTGAGGCCAAAAGCATCCTCAACGAGGTGCACTCGGAGGCTGCATGTGACAGAAATGTGTCCAAAGGGCTCCCTCCTCTTGGGACCCGCCCGCCTCCCCCAGATCCCACGAGGCTCCAGAGGTAGCTGCGCTGGGTGGAAAGGAAGCAGCCGCTGGCATCGTGGGGTTATGAGGCTCTGCACTAACGGGCACAGCCAGCAGACCCCCCCCCCCCCCCCCGTTAAGCCTGAGACATCAGGGTGAACAGGGGCCTTTGCAGCAGGAGTAGTGAGTGCCTCTGCAGTTACCGCCAGCAACACCATTCCCATGAGCCTAGGAAGCAATGTCAGGGTTACGAACTCACGTGTCCATTGAAATTGCTGCCTCTCTTGCCTCTCGAATGCTATCTGTCAGTAAAGTATGAGAACTGTTCATTTATGGCCAGTTTCAGTAATAATGTTCTGTGAATAAGCCCCTCTCCTAAGTAACTTTTTTAAAAAAAATGGTATGTTGCCCAGCCAGTGTGGCTCAGTGGTTGAGCATCGACCCATGAACCAAGAGATCACCATTCGATTCCCAGTCAGGGCACGTGCCTGGGTTGTGGGCTGGATCCCCAGTAGGGGGCGTGCAGGAGGCAGCCAATCCATGTTTCTCTCTCATCAATGTTTCTTTCTCTCTCTCCCTTCCTCTCTGAAATCAATAAAAATATATGTTTAAAAAGTATACGTAGAGCAGGGTGCAATTTTATTTACCTGTAAGAATATATTCCAGCGAAAGGGAAAATTCATTTCTGGGCGTTCTTAGTTTTGCCTTGTGTATTCTGCTTTTTCTCTGTAACGAGTAAACGGTACTTTTATGTATCAACACACAATAGGAGAAAGTCCACTGTGATGGGTAACGCAGGTGGGCGCTTGTCTCCACCCACCCAAGTGGTCCTCCCCGGGTAAGCCCTTTAATCTGCTGCCTCATCGGCCTGTGCCTTCGGGTGATGGATGGCTCAGTCGCCTCTGGCCTGTCATATTGTTATTTGCTTTGAAATCTAACATCTGGGTGGCAAAGACCGGAGCTGTCTAATATCATTTTTCCAGTGTTTGAATGTACAGAAAAATACACAACAATTCTTCTGATCGTCGGGATGAGGCAAAAACAACCAGTTCTGCGTGTTGAAGGCAAGTCAACCTCATAAGCTTAGCTTAGGACAAACAAAAGGCCCGGCCTGTGTCCCCTGTCAGCGTGTCTCGCAGATATGGCATTCTGAGGGCCCTCGGTCATGTTTAAAACAACCCAGCCCAGCCGGCGTGGCTCAGTGGTTGAGCATCAACCTATGAACCAGGAGGTCAGGGTTCGATTCCCAGTCAAGGCGCATGCCTGGGTTGCAGGCACGATCCCCAGTGTGGGGTGTGCAGGAGGCAGCCCATCCATGATTCTCTCTCATCATTCTATCTCTCTCTTCCTCTTCCTTCCTCTCTGAAATCAATAAAAATATTTTTTTTAAAAAGCACAAACAACCACATATGCAGATTCCTTCACTGCCTGGCGTTTTCTTCCTGTTCTAAGTGGAGTTTCTTCAGCTACCCTTTGCTTCATTACGTAAGTGACTACATTCATTGACCATTTTCTTTTTCCTTTTTTTCTTTTTTTTAAATATATTTTTATTGATTTCAGAGAGGAAAGGAGAGGGAGAGAGAGAGAAACATCAATGATGAGAGAGAATCATGGATCGGCTGCCTCCTGCACGCCCCGCACTGGGGATCGAGCCCGCAACCCAGGCATGTGCCCTGACCGGGAATCAAACCGCGACCTCCTAGTTCATAAGTCGACGTTCAGCCACGGAGCCACGCCAGCCGGACCATTAACCATTTTCAAAGCTCTCATTTTCCTTATCATGGGATCGAGCCCGCAACCCAGGCATGTGCCTTTGACCGGGAATCGAACCGTGACCTCCTAGTTCATAAGTTGACACTCAACCACGGAGCCACGCCAGCCGGGCTGTTGACCATTTTCAAAGCTCTCATTTTCCTTATCACTCTGCACATACATTTTGGGTTCCTCCCCCAGAAAATTTTAGAATCTCCTCTGATGTCCACTGACCATTGTCCATCCAGCGATTCTGGTCCCCTTCTACAGTGAATTACAAATGTGTTACCAGGAGTCCTAATGGTCTCACTCCTCATTCCTTTTATCAAGGTTGTTTACTGAGAGAATCAGAGAAAATGCAGCATAAATTTGTGGGGTGGCCGCTTTAAGCAGGATGAATGATAGAGCCAGAGCCATGGAGGGAGCCTGTGGTATATTTTAGACTGTGTCTTTCAAGTTGCTATTGCAATGGTCCGGAGAGCCAAGTGTGAATGTTGAACATGACTGGGTTCCACAAGGGCATCAAAATCTCTTAAAAGGACCCTACCAGGTTTGGCTCAGTGGATAGAGCGTCGGCCTGCAAACCAAAGGGCCCCGGGTTCGATTCTGGTCAAGGGCACATACCTTGGTTGTAGGCTCCTCCCCGGCCTGGACCCTGGTCAGGGCACATGCAGGAGGCAACCAATGGATGAGTTTCTCTCTCATCCATGTTTCTCTATGTCTTTCCCTTGCTCTTCCACTCGTTCTGAAAATCAGTGGAAAAATATCCTCCGGTGAGGATTTAAAAAAATATATATCTAAAAGGAATTGTTGCATTAGAATGAGAAGCAGTGAGACATGCATAGCTCAAGTAGAAATCTGGAAAAGACTTTAAGGGGAAAATAAAATTCTAGTAAATGGTCTGCTACCTTGAGCAACCCACTCTTCCTTTGCCAGGGAAGCTTGAATTACCTGCCTGGCCCTTTAAGCATTTTCATGTACAAATCAAACACAGATGGCCCATTATGTTTATGACCTCCTGTCAATTACTCTAGATGGAGCATGCATTAATTATTGAAATATTTTCATAGTATACAAGTTTTTAGTGGTTACATTGCCACAGATAATTTCAACTTTCTGATTGGAAGCCAGTCTAAGCAATTTTATTTACGAGAATTAATCTCTTGAATGTAGTAAAAACTACAAATACAGTAGTAGGTGTGTGGGGGTTTTTTCCATTTAACAAAGCCAACCTACAAATCCTGGCCTCTATCCTTAGAAGCCGGCGTTAGGTTAGCATTGCACACGATACATAAACTCTGCCAAAATCTATTACAATTGTAGTAAATTTTGATTACTGGAGTTGTTTGTTATTTATGTTTCGAAGATAAAGATAATATTGGGAATAGCCCTCTTCTATTCGATGTATAAATTACATCCATAAAATACCTTGTTTTATAAACAGTGAAATAAAAGCAGGCCAAACTTGGTTAAAGCTTCAAATGGTTGCATCTACTTTGGTTCAAGTCAATAAACACTTCAGATGATAGGAGAGTCCACGGAGTGTTCAGACTTTTAACTATGCCACTAGTTGCTGTCTGACAGGGACCACAAAATCCCGGGCCATGTAGCTGTCAGAGAACCAGAGAACAGACCACTCTAATGAAGTCAGCACATTGAGGAAACTTCGAGGGAGACACATATTTCCTGTCACTCTGGCAGGAAGCTGTTCATTCAACAAGTGTTAATTGAGCACCTACTATGCTCAGGGAACTTTCATAGGTACCTGGAGTACATTGGGAAACAAAGCAAAGGCTTTGCTCCTACCATAGATTCTAACAGGATCCATTGCCTCCTTTAACCATGTTTGCACAGAGAAGCGAAAGATCAGAGAGGTGAGTCACCTACCTGAGGTCACCCAGTGAGAAAGCAGGAAAGCCAGGATAAGAACTCAGGCCATCAGAGGCCGTATTGTTTTAAATATATATATACTAGAGGCCCGGTGCACAAAATTCGTGCAAGAGTAGGCCTTCTTTCCCCCAGCTGCTGGCACCGGCTTCCCTGCAGCACCTGGGATCTGGGCAGCCCCGGCTTCCTCTGGAAGGTCGTCTGGAAGGATGTCTGGTCTAATTAGCATATTACACTTTTTTATTATAGATATATATAGTTGATTTCAGAGAGGAAGGGAGAGGAAGAGAGACTTAGAAACATAAATGATGGGAGAGAATCATGGATCTGCTGCCTCCTGCATGCCCTACACTGGGGATCAAGCCCACAACCCCGGGCATGTGCCCTGACCGGGAATGGAACCCTGACTTCCTGGTTCATAGGTTAAGACTCAACCACTGAGACATACTGACTGGGCCAGAGACCATATTCTTAACCCACCATCTCTCTTGAGCCTTTACTGTTGCCAGCTCACCTCTTCCTGGCTCAGTGGCCCACTAATCTGGGTCCGTGAGAAGTTACTATATTTAAATGGAGTTAGCTGGACTTTTCTTCAGTAGAAGTCTCCAGTTAAGCAGAGAAACCCTAAAAACAAAAATCGTTGCCTATATCTCTTCTCTCAAGAATACACTATAGCCCTAGCCGGTTTAGCTCAGTGGATAGAGCCAATGGCCTGCAGACCAAAGAGTCCTGGGTTCAATCTGGTCAAGGGCACGTACCGTAGTTGCAGGCTCCTCCCCGGCCCGGGCCCTGGTTGGGGCTCATGCAGGAGGCAACCAATTGATGTGTCTCTCTCACATCGATGTTTCTCTCTGTCTTTCCCTCTCTTCTACTCTCCCTAAAAATCAATGGGTAAATATCCTTCGGTGAGGATTCACACACCAAAAAAGAAAAAAGAATTCACTATAGAAGAATGTTTAGGCCAAGATGGGACGAGTGAGATTAGCATCATGGGAATGCTGATGTCACAGCCCAGCATATGGTGGCCCCTGGGGCGGCAGGCAGTCCACACGCAGCCAGTGGCTTCTTTCTCCAGCCAAAGCCCAGCTGGTCTTGAAGATGCTAATCCTGGCGAGGGCTGGTGGCTGGCTGTGCTCACCTACCGAGTGGCAGCTGAGGCTGGAGAAAAGGTGCTCCCCAACCAGAATCGCAGAGATTCAGCACATGTATGAGGTGCAAATCGTAATCGATAGAGCCCTTCCTTACACAGTGGACCCTGTCACAGATATTCATAGCGAACACTGCGAATGGAGAGGATTCATATAAACATGAATGCCATATTCGTTAAATGCTGTCAGTTAATCATAGATGTTCATTTTGCCCAATTAAAAAGTCATGTATTGCCCGGCCTGCGTGGCTCAGTGGTTGAGCGTTGACCTATGAACCAGGAGGTCACGGTTGGATTCCCAGTCAGGGGCACATGCCCAGGTTGCGGGCTCCATCCCCAGTGTGGGGTGTGCAGGAGGCAGCCGATCCATGATTCTCTCTCATTGTTGATGTTTCTGTCTCTCTCTCCCTTCCTCTCTGAAATCAATAAAATATATACGAGAGGCCTGATGCACGAAATTCGTGCAAGGGTAGGCCCTCTCTGCCCCAGCTGCTGCCTCGGCCCTCACAGCCCCGGCTTCATCCAGAAGGTCGTTCTGCTGTTCGGTCTAATTAGCATATTAGCTCTTTATGATATAGGATTTTAAAGTAATGTATATTTCTACACTAATAATAAAAACCCCTCAAGTTTCTTTAGCTCATCACACTTTTCTAAGCCTTTTTCTCCTGGTGAAAGAGAGAGGGTCAGAAACCTCAGATGACCTGGCTGAGGCCACATCACATTGGACTAGAACAGCCTAGAACCTGGCCTCACAGAGTCTGAACACGGTTCAGGCTCCTCCTTATTTCATCCTCCCCAAAGGAGATAGAGAAGATACGCTCACGTCCCTGGACCCCTCGGAGACAGGGCTCGATTCGGGTCAGAAGGAAGGAACCAAGGACACAGAGTCCAAGGGTGTGTTGGTGAGCAGGGCCTGGGCAGCAGAAGCCAAGCCCTGCAAGAACCGAACATGGACTAGAAATACGCACATGGGCCCGGCCGGCACGGCTCAGTGGTTGAGCGTCAACCTATGAACCGGGAGGTCTCAGTTCGATTCCCGGTCAGGGCACAGGCCCTGGTTGGAACGAGTCCATTTCATCTGGGATCCACTAAAGGGTCAGGCAGGGACAAAGACACCTATCTGTGCTGTAATCCAAACCTGAATGATATCACGACTTGTTATGCAGCGTCTGAAGCCGGTGGACTGAGGAGGTTGCACAATGGAATTCCTTAGGAGGCCTGCAGACATAGTCTTGTGCTGACTGAATCAGGAACTTCGGCCGCAGAACACAGGCGTCTGGTGCGGACCGAGCCATATTTGGAGCTCAGAGTCTCACATCCTGATGCTCAGCGTGCGGTTCGGAGCAGGGTTACCAGGAGCCTCCGGGCACTGAGGAATCTAGACCCCACCCAGGCACCCTGAGTCAGGATATCCCCAGGTGATCTCAGTACAGTGAAGAGCTCGGGGCTACAGCTTCCCTCTCCTACTGTACATTTAACAAAAAAGTAATCTATAATAATAAAAGCATAATATGCTAATTAGACCGGACGACCTTCCAGACAAAGCCGGGGCTGCGAGGGCCGAGCCCTTTGCACGAATTTCGTGCATCGGGCCTCTAGTAATAATAATCAAGAGCTTGACATAGACTGTTCTTGTTACCCCAGGAGGGATCCAAGTGAACTCTATTTCCATCTCCAAATTCTTTCCCCACCTAAGGATCTAGATTCCCCATCACCCTCTGCTAAAGGCTCACAACATATCCAGTTAAATTATATTGAAACTCAACATCTCATGCCTGGGCTATTAGTGTTCCAGGCCTTTCCAAAACGCATCTTCGAACTATCTTGGAACGTAAATGACCATGTGCAACCTTCTCAATGCCCAGTAACATGGCCAAACCCTTTGGCCATCCCATCTGCTGGTTTTTTTGGCATCAAGATCAGGGGAGTCGGGTGTGTTCATAGGAGCTGGAAGGTTACGATGTGCACTACCCTTACGTTGAAGCTTCCAACCTGTGTGTGTTTACACCAGGCTCCTTGAGGGGGATGGGGGCAGCTTCTCCCTGTTTGTAAATGCGATGTGTGCTCTCTCCTATCCAGGGGGAGCCCGCCGCCTGGCATCATGGGACAAAGGAAGAAGGAATCTTCCAGCCCAGCGGTCACCACTCAGGTAGGGTCCCTACTGCTACTGTGACGCTTGGGTTTTAAAGTCCATTCAAAGCAATTTTAAGGAAATAAAATGACTTGCAAGTCAGCCATCCTGACAAGTTCATGGTTCCTCTGCATGTCAAGTTAAGGTTACATCTGGGTTTGCCTTTTAACATTCCTTAAGAGTATATGATACACACTTTTTCAATGTTGCTATAGACTTCAGCACATGTTCATGCCCACATAATATCGCACTATTGAGACGCTGTGTGTATGCAGTCTACTCTTGGACATAGAGTTGGCGTCCCGTTATTCATGATTAGAAATAAATGCTCAAGGCCAACATTGGAGGTGTTAGTGGTTCAATCCAATATTTGACAGTTCTTCTTAAAGAAAAAGGAAAGACCATTCAATAGGTCTTTCCATTGTGTTGATGGTTTCCTTTGCTGTGCAAAAACTTCTAGTTTAATGTAGTCTCATTTGTTTACTTTGTTTGTTTCCCTTTCTCGAGATAGAGCAGAAAAAAATACTGCTGAGAGAAATGGCAGAGATTGTACTGCCTTATGTTTTCTTCTAGTTGTTTTATGGTTTTGAGTCTTACATTTAAGCCTTTAAACCATTTTGAGTTTATTGTTATATATGATATAAGAATGCAGTTTAATTTCATTTTTTTTGCATGTATCTGCTCAATTTCCTAACATTATTTATTGAGTAGACTGCCTTTTCTCCATTGTATGTTCTTGCCTCCTTTGTCACAGATTAATTGACCATAAAGGCATGGGTCTATTTCTGGGCTCTCTATTCTGTTCCATTGATCTATGTGTCTGTTTTTATGCCAGTACCTTGCTGTTTTGGTTATTGTGACCTTTTTATATAATTTGATATCTGGTAGCATCCTATTTTTAACTTTGTTCTTCTTTCTCAGGATTGTTGTGACTCTTCGTGGTCTTTTGTAGCTCCATATAAATTTTTGGATTATTTGTTATAGTTCTGTGAAAAATGCCATGATACTTTTGATAGGAATTACAGTGAATCTATAGATTGCTTTGGGTAGAACTGATATTTAAATTATGTTGATTTTTCCTATCCATGAGCAAAGTATATGTTTCTATTTATTTCTATCTTCTTCAATTTCTTTCTTTAATATCTTATAATTTTTCAAGTACAGGTCTTTTACCCCCTTAGTTAAATTTATTCCTAGGTATTTCATATATTTTCCTAGGGGTGTGTGTGTGTGTGTGTGTGTGTGTGTAACCTTAGTCTGTGAAAGAACATAGTGAAAACGGTTTTGTCATTCATTTTTAAAAATATATATATATTTTATTGATTCCTAGGTGTGTGTGTATATATATTTATTTTTTATTGATTTCAGAGAGGAAGGGAGAGGGAGAGAGAGACAGAAACATCAATGATAAGAGAGAATCATTGATTAGCTGCCCCCTGCAGATCCCACACTAGGGATTGAGCCTGCAACCCAGGCATGTGCCCTGACCAGGAATCAAACCGTGACCTCTCAGTTCATAGGTCAACGCTCAACCACTGAGCCACACCAGTCGGGCATTAGTTAGACTTTTCAATGGTTCGTTATCACTGTATAAAAATGCAACCAATTTCTGAATATTAATTTTGTATCCTGCTACTTTACTGAATTCATTTATCAGTTCTAATAGTTTTCTTTGGTGGAACCTTTCGGGTTCTGTATATACAGTCTCATGTCATCTGCAAATGGTAACGTTTTTCTTCTTTGGGAAGGCACTTTGGATGGTCTTTAACTTCTTAGAGAAAAAAAGGCAAAATTTTTAACAAAGAGTAAGAGTGGCAGAGCGGCATGGAGATTTAAGTAGAGTAGAAAAGACGTATAGTCAGACATTCTGGTAGGACTTCCACTTAAAATTAAAAATGCTAGATAATCTGGCAGTAACTAGTAAAACATAAAACATGCGTGCCCAGCACTTTCACTGTATGACCCATGCTAGAAAAACACTCATTGCGTGTGAACGTTATGAATATGAACGTGTGAGAAATGTTTGAGTACATAAGAAAGTATGTACAAGGCTACGCACTGCAGTGCTGTGGATAATAACAGAAAACGTGGACGGAATCTCCATGACTGTGTATGACAGTAACGCAGTGAGCTCCGATATGGCCGTACCATGGGAAATGCTCAAAGCAGTTAGAGAGAATGGTGTGCGTGCACCTGTTTCTGCTGACCAGGTGAGATCTCCCACACACTGATGAGGAAAAAGAGCAAGTGCACAGGTACATCCAACATGACACATGGTTTAGAGCAGCGGTTGCAAACCTTTCGGACCTCACGGACCACCAGTTGGCGACCGCTGGTTTAGAGGTTTGTTCAGACAGAAAAAGGACTAGAAAGACGCACACCTTTGCTAACGCAGGTCATAGTGAGGAAGGTGGAAAAAGCAGCTGAGGTGGCAAGGAGGGCGTTAGCCTTATCTTCTAATGGTTTTATATTTACATGGAGAGTAAGTGTCGGGTCATTGATTTGCGTTTCAAAATGTATTTGAAAATCTAAAATTCCTTGGTCCTAAGGAATTGCTTTTCCACATATCATGTCTTTTAGCAAGACATCTTTCCTCTAAAATAATTTCTTTTACTTTTTAAAGTCAATGAGGTGTTGGTTAATCCAGGAGTTAATGGTTGAATAGTGATAGATAGATAATGGATGGATGGATGAATAAATGATAGATAGAAAGATAGATATATAGACAGGTAGGTAGGCATATAGGTGGGTGGATGGATAGATAGATAAATAGATAGATAGATAGGCATATAGGTGGGTGGATGGATAGATACGGGATGGATGGATGGATAGATAGATAGATAGATAGATAGGCAGATAGATATATGGATGGATGGATGATAGAGAGATGGAGAGATAGATAGATAGATAGGCAGATAGGCATATAGGTGGGAGGATGGATGGATGGATGGATAGATAGATGATAGACAGACAGACATATGGATGGATGGATGATAGAGAGATGGAGAGATAGACAAGCAAACCTCCCATTGACTAATCTCCATTAGAGATATCAATTGTATGCAGGATTACCAAGGCAATTTTGTTCGATATAACTGTGCATCTCCCACAGCTTAATGATGTGGCAAAATATCAAACGGCAAAGCACTGAATCGCAAGGCAAAAACATCCCATCGTATGGCATCAGCTAAAAGGGAGTGTGGAACAGCATATCTGCCTGAGATGAGAACCTTGAATGGAGCTGATTTAAAATCAAAACTAAATAATCTTGATTAAAATTTATTCCCTGAAATACTCTTCTAGGTTCTGAAACAAATGAAAGCAAATTATTTTCCAAATTAGAAATCACATTGCCCAGCCGGCATGGCTCAGTGCTTGAGCATCAATCTATGAACAGGGAGGTCACAGTTCAAATCACAGTCAGGGCACATGCCCGGGTTTCAGGCTCGGTCCCCAGTGTGGGGCATGCAGGAGGCAGCTGATCAGTGATTCTCTCTCATCATTGATGTTTCTATCTCTCTCTCCCTCTCCCCCTCCTCTCTGCAATCAATAAAAATATATTAAAGAATAAAAATAAATAAATTAGAAACCACGTGTATAGTCTCTTGTATCAGGTTCAGTTTTAGAGGACAAGGTAGAGCTAATGCGATTTTCATCTGGGTCAGCAGATAGTGGTTATGGCAAGATCTTCTTTGTTCCCTTAGGACCTTTTCACTTAAGAACTTGATGGTGTTGGGGTCAAGTGTTATAAGAGGAACTCCGGCACATGACAGAAAAGAAAATATTAACCCACTGTGTAGTCAAGAGCTGGATTAATCTTTGAAGCAATTGGAAAGAGAATTGGAACATGAACCCCAGGAAACAGGTCAAATAGTTTGAAAAAGGCCTCAAACGTGTCTACTTGTAACGGGCCACTTCAGTGAATTTTTAGTTCTTGGAGTCATATTGTTTTAACTCCTTAATTCAGAAGCAAGTTTTAATGGAAGTCATTTTATTTTTCCATGTGTTTGAAAAGTAACAACCACTGGCCCAGCAGGCATGGCTCAGTGGTTGAGTGTTGACCTATGAACTTGAAGGTCAGAGTTCCATTCCCAGTCAGGGCACATGCCCCGGTTGGAAGCTCGATCCCCAGTGTGGGATGTGCAGGAGGCAGCCGATCCATGAATCTCTCTCATCATTGATGTTTCTATCTCTCTCTCCCTCTTCCTTCCTCTCTGAAATCAATAAAAATATTTAAAAAAATAAATGAATAAAATAAAATAAAAGTAACAGCCACTGAACAGGGCTTTTCAAATAGATACGAATTTTGTTAATCTAAAGTTGAAGCCATTCTTCCTGAGCACGTGAGAGCCACTCTGGGAAAAGAGTGATTAATGAGTAACTTTGCAGTGAAAAGGCCTTGAAAACTCCCTCTCTAAACATTAGATCTGTGCTTTCCTTCTGAAATACATTAACAGCCTCCAGGGGGCTCGGAGATGCTGGCGACCCTGTGGGCAGACTTCAGAAGTCCCTGACGTCTCAAAGCACATGTTTTTTTCGCACGCTCCACCCTCCCCATCCCTGTCCTGCTCTCGGCCACCCCCACCCCCACCCCCAGCCCCAGCCAGTGTTTGGAGATCGTGTAGACTGGAGTTCTCCCAGAGAGAAAGATTGATAAAGCAGAGCAATCGCAGTTATTTCCTATGCATGAAATTGATTAAATGCTTCACTAAATGGCTTATAAATTCGCTTCTCATATTTCTGTCACCCACTGAAAAGATTACAGAAACCCCGCATATAACCATGTTGTATACAATACCAAATTACAAAAGGTTGTAAAAACTAATGTTTTGTTTAAAGTTTTGAGCAGGACCATATGCCTTCAGTGACCTTGAGTGAGCTATTTTAATTCAAAACATTTCAAAGAATGGAAAGGGGAGAAATAGCCAACTGCAGAGCGAGCCAGATGAGTGGCGGGTAGACCAGCTAGCCCCAGTGAACTGCTCTTTCTCACAAGGGTGTGGAGTCCGCTCCTAGCAATGTCTTGTGTCTCCAAAGCTGGGAGCTCATGTGATACCCACAAGGATATATTTACAGAAGAGATGAGAAAAGGGCTTCCAGACCTCCCCAAGTGTAGTCTGCTCCCTTATTTTTAGTTCAGAGACACCTCCTAATGAGTTCCAAGTCTTGCACAGACGTGCAGGACGATGTAGAAAAGATGACAGCCTGGCCGGCGTGGCTCAGTGGTTGAGCATCGACCTAGAAACCAGGAGGTCACAGTTTGATTCTCAGTCAGGGTACATGCCCGGGTTGTAGGCTCCATCCCCATTGTGGGGCGTACAGGAGGCAACCCATCAATGAGTCTCTTTCATCATTGATATTTCTCTCTCTCTCCCCCTCTCCCTTCTTCTCTGAAATCAATAAAAATACATTTTTTTTAAAAAAGAAAAGATGACAAATATTAGCACGGGTTGGTGGGATTGGTTTATTTTTAGGTTGTTTTGTTTGTTTATTTTTAATCTTGACACATCTTTCTTTGCGGCTGAGCCTTCCAAGTCTTGTGCAACAATCGGGGAATATTTTAGCAAAGAGGCGATTTATAGGCAAACATGTGACCTACAGATGTTACTGGGGAAGCTAATCCCTTTCTTAGCATGGCCTTAAAAGTGCCTTCGCCGCTCCGGGGAAAAGGATATTCCCTCATCACATTTATAAGACATCATGTCCCCAGCAAGAATCAACATTTGGCGTTAACACGCAGCCCTGGCGGACACTTCAAGAGGAGAGTTCGACAACATAGGATGTGCTTCAGATGCCACTGGCCTGACCTCTGTAGTTCACGCCCCCAACGTCCTGTCACCTTCGGGATTTAGCCAATGAGGAAAGCAAGATACTGCGCCAGCCACAGCCCCCGGAACCCAGTGCCGTGGGCCTACCCAGGGCAATGCCGTCGGTGGGCGGCGAGGAGTGTCCCACATCAGCCTAGGCACACATCTGCTTCCGTGGGGGTTTCTAGGTACAAGCCAGGAGTTGCAATGAAATCATCTCTCGCTTGTGAAAATACAATGTAATCTCACTAGTACAATCCAGGGTTTTTTTTAATCAGTACCTGTTCTGGGAGATCCGCCAACAATTCAGGGATGATTTAACCAGACCATCAACAGCTGGACAATTTATTTAACTCTTTGGTGATGTTACATGAGCCTCCTGGATGGCTTCAAGCCACCACATAATTAATGTTGATGCCAGACACGGAAGGTTTCATAAATCATAACAAAGAAAGACATTCCTTATTGTATAACATCTAGAATAAACTAGCTTCTACCCACTGGTGTGTGTCATCTTAAAAGATCTGAATCCCTGTTTCCTAAAGCATACTGCTCAGAACACTAGTTCTGCAAGGGGTTGGAATTGAAACACACACACACACACACACACACACACACACACACACACAAACACACACACACACACACAAGCACACAAATACACACATACATACATACATACACTAGAGGCCCGATGCACAAAATTCGTGCAAGGAGGTCAGTCCTCGCAGTTCGGAAGGTAGTCCGGAAGGACGTCTGGAAGGTCGTTCGGCTGTCCCGTCTAATTAGTGTATTACGCTTCTATTATTACAGATTTTTTTATTGATTTCAGAGAGGAAGAGAAAGGGAGAAAGAGACAGAAACATCAATGATGAAAGAGAATCATTGATCAGCTGCCTCCTGCACGCCCCCCACTGGGGATCAAGCCTGAAACCCGGGCATGTGCCCTGACTGGGAATCAAACCGGCAACCTTTCAGGGCAGGGACGACGCCCAGCCAGCTGAGCCACACGGGCCAGGCCGTTCCCTCATTTAACTTTTTTCTGTAAACCATTTGCACGGTTCAGCCTCTTCACTAGGGTGAGTGACAAATGACCCACGCGCAGCTCCGAGGTGATGGATGGTAACGCTGAGTTGCAATCTTTTGGCAAAGATCTTTGCTCTCCGGCCTTGGTTCCCCAACTGGAGGATGCGTCAGCAGCACCCGGAGGCTGCGTTAGAACAGGGATCTCTGAGCCTCACCCCCAGCGTGTGCCATTCAGCCGGGCTGGGCTGAGCCTGGAGAAATCGCCTTTCTCATAGCAACCTCCCAGTGAGGTGGAGTCTCCTGGTCTGGGACCCACGCGGGGGATTACTGCATCCACCAGCTCCCTCACCTGCTTGATCGAAGCTGCCAACACAAACTGACAGCCCTGCCCCAGAGCGCTCAGGGGGTCTCTGGGAAGGAGACTCAGGAATCTGTATTTTTTTTTATTTTGTGTCTTTTGTTAATCCTCACCTGAGGATATTTTTCCATTGATTTTTAGGGAGAGTGGAAGAGAGAGGGAAAGTTAGAGAGAAATGTCGATGTGAGAGAAACACATCGATTGGTTGCCTCCTGCACGAGCCCCGACCAGGGCCCCGGGCCGGGGAGGAGCCTGCAATCTAGGTACATGCCCTTGACGGGAATCGAACCCGGGACCCTTTGGTCCACAGGCGGACACTCTATCCACTGAGCCAAACCAGCCCGGGCGGGGATTTCTATTTTTAATAAACGCCCCAAGCAATTCAAAGCATCCAGATCCCCTTCAGCCTGAGACACGGGGCTCACCTTGTGGATCAGGGCTGGGACCCCTGCCTGCCTCTGAGCCCAGGAATCTCCCGACTCCAGGCCTCTTCAAAGGGCAGAAGGCTGGGCCCCGTGAATGCCCCAGCCAATAACTTGTCGGGTAATTGGCATATTGATTGCTAGTGTCATCATGTTTTAGTAGATATAAACCCCTCACTCTAGGACACGGCCCCCGACCATCCAGCGAGTCATTGTTTATTCATCGCGACTCCCAAACCGGCCCTTGTCAGTTTCTGCTGCGGGGCCGGCAGATAAGAATCAGCAGGTCATTGGACGCACACATTCTTAACATGACTGACCCATGACATCTCCCAGGGCAGCCAGGGAGCCTGCCATTCCAGGACAAAGCTTTTCTTTCTTCCTCCTTATCTGGCCCCAGATGACTTGGAGGTTTTGATTAACTCATTAATGACTGAAGATGTCATTAGAGCCAGTAGAAGGGTTTGTTGTGTTGTCTTTTATTTTCTTTCTTTTTTTTCTTTTTAAGTGGGAATAAGTGTACAATTTGTTCATGGTGGGAGGGGCTGAGTTCACTGATGAAACAGCTGAGACAAAGCCAGGGTAGAGACTCTGTTCTTTTATTACAATTTAAAGTCTGGTGGGCAAGTGCTGGGCCGGAGACGCTGCCGACAGAAATACCAAGTTGCTTCTGAAATATATACGTTGGGTGAGAAAAACGGGGCAGTTCGATGAGGAAATAGAAATAGCAACCCAGAAAATTCGGCAAGTCCTATGGTGTTGTGGGCCCAATCTTTTCAACCTAACAGCTAAATTTAAAAAAAAAAATTTTTTTTTTTTTTTGGAATAAGGCTTTGAAATCTCTAAGCGTTTCTTAACCTGCACATTCATTAAGCCGTAGCTTGCTCCTGCCTGCCTTTAATTTTCACATCTGCAGAATTGCTTTTAAAAATCAAATGAGATCTTTTGAAGGCACTTGAATGGCAACAACCTTATGTTTTTTTATTTACTCTGGGGTCTCTGGCTTTTCATCCGGGCTGTGTGTCCAATTAATGGCATATCTCAAGGAGCAGCGAGCCTTCTGGAATCTTGAGGCTCGAAAAAGCAAGCAGACTATTTTCATTAGAACTGATTGGCTTGAGAATAAGCTGGAGAGGAAATGTTCAATAATTATGATGACTTTTTTAGATGAGCTCACACAGAGACGTCAGTCACAGAAGGTGTTTTTCATTGCAAGGGAGTCTTTGAGGTCCTGCTCCAGCCGATTCCTTTTCGGGGTTCAGCTGCGGGCATGTCAAAAGGCTGCTCGGAGAGCAGGTTTACACTGATTTTATCAGACGGCCTAATTCACTTGGCAAAGAAAACGCCTCTTATTAGAGGTATCTCCCATGTTAGTAAGTGTTTACGAAATTTTACTATTGTCAAAACACATTATAAATGAAGGAATCCTCATAACACGTGGCAAAACCACTCCCTGGGAGAGAATATTGCTGTCTGAGAAGCTAAAAAGATTCTTGCCCAAGGAAATTGCTGTTAGTCAGCTATGACCACGATTTAAATGTGCTTGGAGCCCGGTTTTATTCTTTTAAAAAGTCACCTAATTATATTCTGTAAGTATTTGCCTCGTGGAGAATTTTGTTCATTACATACTATGTTTAATAGAATAATTAGTTAATATTTGTAGATTAATTAAATACAGGAATTGTACCTAATTCGGTAATAATGGTCTTAAAGGCTTTTGGTTGTTTTGTGTGTTTTTTTACCTTTCTGTACACGATGCCGAACACCCGGATAAAACCTAGGGAAAAAACAGTCAAAAACCCAGATGTTTTCAAAGATCCAGATGTATGGTGTCAAGTAAACAAAACATCAAGGATTTTTACTAATTTTTTCCCTTTCCAGCCAGATGTTTGGTGTCATATAAACACAGTCTTAATCTGTTCCGTCATAATCACAATGTTCTTTAATGTCATTTGCCAATATTTGAATCCCTTCTCCAACAAATATCTCTAAAAATCCTTCTGTTTAATTCATCCCTGGGGGCGGGGGAAGGACAAAGATTTTTTTTTTCCCAGAAACAAAAAATTGAATGCCCAGCAGAATCATACCACAAGAACACCAGCCAAAACGGTGCCCACGTCTTTATGTTGAAACACACTTCCTATCAGTGGTTTTATTTATTTTTATTATATTTTAAAAATATACTTTTTATTGATTTCAGAGAGGAAGGGAGAGGAAGAGAGATAGAAATATCAATGATTAGAGAGAATCATTGATCAGCTGCCTCCTGCACGCCCCCTACTGAGGATCGAGCCCACAACCTAGGCATGTGCCCTGACCGGGAATCGAACTATGACCTCTTGAGTCTCTACCATTGGTTCATAGGTCACGCTCAACCACTGAGCCACACCGGCCAGGCCTATCAGTGGTTTTAAATGGCGAAAGATAGTTCAACTTCAATGGTTGAAATGGCAACTGCATTTTCATTGGCAGGCACTTGCTAATTTCAATTCTAGTAAGTAGTTTCAGAGAGTAGCAGGCTATGGAGTGTGAATGAGGGCCATCTTTTCCATGGGTTTCCCCCCAACTTCCTCCCTTATTGCTAAGTCCCACTAAAGGCGGCTTGACCTTTTAGGAACCCTCTCCGCTCTGGTGACTCGGGGTGTGCACAGGCACTGACCTGAGAGTTTCAGGGCTGGATGTTGGGTCCTAGCACCTCCACTTTCTAACTGTGTGGCCTTGAGCTAGTCACTGATGCTCTGAACCTCAGTGTCTTCTTCTTTAAAATGAGACTAACTGACGAATGCTCCTGACCCAGCTCACCTGAGGATGTGATGAAAAGAACTTTGGAATGGCAAATGGCTGCCAATATAAAGTCCTCATTAATATGCAAAATATTTTTATCATCAATTTTATGCATAATTAATATGTAAATATTACTATGTAAAAGCATCCTTAGTGCTAATATGAAATCCAGGGTACAATAGAGATAGTCACACTCAAAAAGATCTGGTCAGATACTGTTTAGAAATTACACACGGGAAGGGCTGTAATCATTGGTTGTGCAAACCAATACTCCCTTGTACTCCTATGCCCTCTTCGTGTCACCCAGCTAAGAGAAGAAATCATTTTAGGGTTCTCTCTTTACGGTAACTAAATAGACTGACCATAGAGCCCACTGACTGGGAATTTATTACAATAAAGCACTTTCGCCAATTTAGACCCATACTTTTGGCCAACTGGTCGACTTAACCTCCATGCACTCACACACTCTTTCGGCCAATGGTAGAGACTCAAGTCTGCGCACACAGCAATTTTGTGGCTCCAAAATATTCAAAGAGACCTCATGCTTTCCATCAAGGGAGATTGCTTTCAAGCTTTTTTTTGCTTTTAGTAAAATGCGCATCTGAGGAATTGTCGTCAAAGGACTGGCCAACTTTCCACCTCGGGGTGTCAGAGTTTCTGATGAGAAACCAACTCATGTACTTGTAAAATGCTAAAGAGCATTCAAGCCCTAGCCGGTGTGGCTCAGTGGATAGAGCATTGGCCTGTAGACTGAAGGGTCCCGGGTTTGATCTGGTCAAGGGCACATACCTCGGTTGCAGGCTTGAACCCCGGCCCCGGTCGGGGTGTGTGCGGGAGGCAACCAATCAATGTGTCTCTCTCACATCGATGTTTCTCTCTCTCTCTCTGTCTCTCCCCCTCCTTTCACTGTCTCTAAGAATCAATGGAAAAAATATCCTTGGGTGAGGATTAACAACAACAGAAGCATCAAGCACTTTATACTTTCTTTTTTGTCATGTCTCCAACATTTTTGAAAAAACAAAACAAAAAACTTTTTCGTTCTATTTTTAAGCTATTGAAAGGTTCTTGAAGAACCAAAAAAAAGCGGGGGGGGTGGGTGGAATAGCCCTAACCGGTTTGGCTCAGTGGATAGAGCATCGGCCTGCGGACTGAAGGGTCCTGGGTTCGATTCCGGCCAAGGGCATGTACCTTGGTTGCGGGCACATCCCCAATAGGAGGTGTGCAGGAGGCAGCTGATCGATGTTCCTCTCTCATCGATGTTTCTAACTCTCTAACTCTCTCCCTTCCTCTCTGTGAAGAATCAATAAAATATATTTTAAAAAATAAATAAAATTAAAAAGGGGGGGAATAAAATTAATAAAGTTAATGAAAGGTAGGAACCTAGTTTAACTTTTTAAAAATCTGCAACATCAGAACGCGCCAGCAGTCACAGCCCCCACATTCAGAAATGCCTTTAAAAGTTTAGTCCAACTTTTTTCTCCATTACGTGACTGTGGAGAAGATGGGATGAATAATCAAGTTTTAGTTCTTCAACTTTTCAAAGTCACACATCGCTCATTAGCATGTTGCCCTGTTTGAACACTGCCTGGAAGAGCCAGAAATCAATACAAAAGGCAAGAGTAATAATAAAAGGGAAGATTTCTCGCATCATAATGGGGAAAGGTGTGTGAGCTGGAGGGAAGTACAGTACAGAGCCCATGACAAGTCATGATAAATGGGTCGTTATAAAATTCATGTTTAGGCAGCACCAGGCCGGGGATAATGCCATTCGTCATGGCAACACTAGGCCACTAATGAGCCCTCATTGCATATTCATGTCCGTGGCGTTTCTTCGCTCCCTCCCACCCTGAACTTGAGCCTGGAAATACCTCCAGCTCAAACTGTAGGCCTTCTTCGTCTTCTTCTTCTTTTTTTATTTGTTGTGTTGCAGCAATTACACTGTAAAAGTGCTTCCCAAGATTGATTGCTCTGATCCGCAGTTCAATTGTAAATTAGAATACACATCCCCCCAGGGACCCACGGGCCCTATTTGTGATTAAGAAAAAAAGCCCCATAATAGACTAATAGCTAAAGTTCTCTCTCTTTTACTTTCAGGCAATTAGCCTGATGAAATGGCCTCTTTTTTTGTGTCCCTGGAAGTGGAAAGCGATATCATGGTGAAGGATATGATGTTGATTCTATTATTTTCACCTTGCCGGGACGAAGGGAGGCGCAGGGAACGGCTGCTTTGTCCCATCCGTTGAACCGATTCACCAGGAAACTATTTCTTAAAGATGCAGGGTGTGCTTGCTGGGGCTGGAGTTAAGCAACCCCTCGCTGGGGATTCACTTCCAGGCAGAGGACTCCCTACCACAGAGGAGGAAAATGAGTTCCCCAGGGAGTAGGGAGAGCGGGATTCTGACACTCAGGGGCCACCTGGCTGCTGGGCTGCTCTGGGTGGATGAAGTGGTGAAGGTCACATGGCAGCCCTCAGGGTCCCTGTCCTCCTGCGGCAGCGGTTCTCAACCTGTGGGTCGAGACCCCTTTGGCGGTCGAGCGACCCTTTCACAGGGGTCGCCTAAGACCATCCTGCATATCAGATATTTACATGACGATTCATCACAGTAGCAACATGACAGTTATGAAGTAGCCACGAAAATAATTGTATGGTTGGGTCACAACATGAGGAACTGTATTGAAAGGGCCAGAAGGTTGAGAACCACTGTCCTGCAGTGACTGCCCAGCAAGACTCCAAATGACCATATGTGTCCTCATCTCCCCAGGCAGCTCCAGTCTCGCGTGGTTGAGATCAGCCCTACACAGTGGCCTATGTGGCCAGGGCCAGAAGGTTGAGAACCACTGTCCTGCAGTGACTGTGCCCAGCCAGACTCCAAATGACCATATGTGTCTTCATCTCCCCAGGCAGCTCCAGTCTCGCGTGGTGGAGATCAGCCCTACACAGTGGCCTATACGGCCATTTTTTTATTTTTGTTAATCCTCACCCGAGGATATTTTTCCACTGATTTTTAGAGAGAGGGGAAGAGAGAGGAAAGATAGAGAGAAACATCGATGTGAGAGAAACACATCAATTGGTTGCCTCCTGCATGCGCCTGGCTAGGACCCAGACCATGGAGGAGCCTGCAACCAAGGTAGGTGCCCTTGACCGGAATCGAACCCGGGACCCGTTGGGCCGCAGGCAGACGCTCTATTCACTGAGCCAAACCAGCTAGGGCTATAGGGCCATTTTAACTGAATTGCAGCACCCTGCCCCCAAAAGTCTTAACTTTTCAACATCCAAAACTTTGATCTCCTGAGCTGACAAGCACACATTCTTGACCTTCCTCCACGCACCAGCTGACGAGGTCGTGACCAGCCAGCCAGTGAGCCCAGTCACGTGGACCCGGTGCATGTCCAAGGCCGCTGATGCTCTTCTTCGGCGATATTTTAACATTTGTTTTCTTTTCCTTCGTGACGGTCTCAAGAGTCCAAGGACAGAAAACGTGTCCCGGTTGGAAAGATAGAAATAGAAAAAAGAAAACAAACCAACAATCTATCCTGGTCTACATGGTGTTCTCTCTCTCTCTCTCTCTCTCTCTCTCTTTCTCTCTCTCTCTTTAGCAAGATGTTGATTGCTGTTCTGATTTCCTGCCCTCACCAATTTGCACCACCCACCCAACATCTCCTGGGCTTGTGTTGTCTGAATGAACTCTGTTTGAGTTTCTAGAAAATCACTTTTATGTCAAAGGATCTCACTCATTTCTTAATACTGAATTGCATGTGCATTTTAAAATTTGTTACGTTTTTAAGTCAGTGTTCGAGATAGTCTCTCGTCTGTACATATAAAATGTGTCTGCATTTCTTCTCAGTGACTCTGGTCGCTTCCTGGTTAAATAAAACCTTTGGGGAAGTTTATTACTCTATCCCGAAAAGCGATTCTAACGTTGTAAAATTTCCCAAAATAATACAAAATGAGCTCTCCAGGAATAGTTTCGGAAGATCCACGGGATGCCTTTCTTGCTAAAAATCAAACATTTTCTTTTTTTGCCAGTCTTTACTTGGGAGCTGACTTCCTCTTCAATTCTTACAACTGTGAACTGCTGTGTAAATGATCAATCTGCGACATAATTAGAAATGTTTGACTGTCTGGCTGCCACCTTGCTGCCATCTTTGAAATCGGCTCTTAGAAGCTTGCAGGGGACTTTGAGCCTGGGAACCCTCCACATTTACAGCACTCACTTGTTACAGTTTTGAAGAGTACATTTGTCCTATACCAGTAATGCCTCGTGTTCACAGAGTGTTTTGTCATTTTGCAAGCCCTTTCTTTTCTTTCTTTTTATTGTTTTCATTCTTGCCCAAGGATATTTTTCCATTGGTTTTTAGGGAGAGTGGGAGAAAGGGAGAGACAGAGAGAAACATCGATGTGAGAGAAATACATTGATTGGTTACTTCCTGCATGCAACCCCACCAGGGCCCGGGCAGGGGAAGAGCCTGCAACTGAGGTACGTGCCCTTGACCGGAATCGAACCCGGAACCCTTTGTCTGCAGGCTGAAGCTCTACCCACTGAGCCAACTGGCCAGGGCTGAAGCTCTTTCATATAAATTACATCATGGAAGTAATCTTATGAGATAAATGAAGCAAATAATTTTATTATCACCCTAAAGGGGGGCCAGGGGGGAGGGGCGAGATTGAGGCTCAGAAAGGTTAAGTGACTTGCCCAACGTCACACATCAGTAAGTGCAAGGTTGAACCTTGTCCCCAGGCCTTTAGCTCCCAAAGCAAAGCTCCTCTGGCAGCCACGCTGCCTCGTCACTAGCTGCACTTTCGCCATAAGCAGCAGCTCTCCAGAATCTCACAGCCTTGCCATGCACAGGGCTGGTGATGTGTCTGTATACCTGGGCAAGATTGACATGTGAGTGTATACACACACACACACACACACACACACATTGTTAAAAACCTACAAAGAGCCCAGCTGGCGTGGCTCAGTGATTGAGCGTCAACCTATGAACCAGGAGGTCATGAACCAGTCAGGGCACATGCCTGGGTTGTGGGCTTGATCCCCAGTGTGGGGCGTGCAGGAGGCAGCCGATCAGTGATTCTCTCTCATCGTTAATGTTTCTATCTCTCTCCCCCTCTCCCTTCCTCTCTGAAATCAATAAAATATATATACATATATTTTTAAATCTACAAAGAAAGAGATGGAATTCACACTACAACGTTACCTACGGACCTAGATTTAAAATAAACCATCTATATCGGATTATGAACATCTGCTTAGCCTGGGTGGATAGCCACAAAATGGAAGCAATGATCCAGATCACTCCAGTTTGAGAGACAGGTTGAGGACCATGTCTTTTGTATCCACATTTTCCAGAGATGGCTTTGTATCCACATTTTCCAGAGATGATGCTGAGTCTTTCCGGCAAATGTCTCTCCGAGACCTTTGCCCGTGCCGCTCCCTCTTGCCCCACCCGTAGCCCGTGTCACATTTCCCCGTGAACCGGCTCACCCTGCCCAACATGCTGGAATCGGCTCAAAGACCACTCCTTGGAGATGTGCCCGATTCCCACCTCCACCCCTCTTCCAAGTTCCTTTTCGTTCCACCTCCCTAAGGGAGCCTACTCATCCCATCACGGCCTTTCCCATCGGGAAGCCAGGGAGGACAGGACTGGGATCCAGAATCCAGCAGATGCACATGCTTCCCTGGGAGCAATAGACCCATCTGCTGCAGGGCCTCCCACTCTCAAGGCCCCCACACCCCAAGAGCCACGCTCAGAACCCTGAGACTCAGCGGCCCCAGGCTAGTTTGGCAAAGGAATGGCCACCATTATGATGAGGGACAGGCAGCTGCCCGTGGCTTGCTCTTGTTGGCGTGGCGTTTAAATGACACCTGCACCCGATAAAACAGCCAAAGCAGAAGCCAGTGGTGTAGGCAAATCAGAGACAAAGCTCACGTCAACCATGATTTCCTGTGAAAAGCCATTCCTGCCTGAACTTGAGAAAAGAAAAAAAGAAAAAGACCCCAGGAATGGGCCCAAAACAATGTATAAATGTATCCAAATCCCAGCTAGGTCATTACCTCAACTTCTCAAAGAAATGAGGAGATGTGTCATTATTTCATTCATTTATCCAGCATTCAATGATTCATTCAAGGGAGTTGGGGGGCAATGGGGGGGTAAGGACACATATGTAATACCTTAATAAAGAAAAAAAAAGAAAGAAAAAGTAAGGTACAAAAATAATAATAATAATAATTTATTCAACCCTAGCCAGTTTTCTCAGTGGATAGAGCGTCGGCCTGTGGACTAAAGGTTCCCGGGTTCGATTCCAAGTCAAGGGCACATGTCCGGGTTGTGGGCTCAGTCCCCGATGTGGGGTGTGCAGAGGCAGCCAATCAATGATTCGCTCTCATCATTGATGTTTCTATCTCTCGCTCCCTCTCCCTTCCTCTCTGAAATCAATAAAAATATATATTTTTAAAAATAGTTCATTCAACAAATAGTTATTGAGCCTTGAGGTCATCACAAAAATAAAAATCATTGCTGCCCTCATGGAACTCACAGTTTAATGGGGGGAACAAACATATAATCACCATAAACATTGAGTATAAGATTGAATGTAAGATTGCTTGCTACCCTCCATGCAGGAAGTATAAGTCAGCGTAAAATGGGACTCCTAGTGGGAACTTGACATAGGCAAGCGCTTCCATATGCAAAGCCTTCCAGTGGGAGCCTGAAGAATGAGATCATAGATGAAGATACAGGGAAGGGAGGAAAGCAGAATGTGCAAAGGCCCTGGGGTGGAACCCAACTGAGCAAGCCAGAGGACATTAAACAAGCCTGCGTGACTGGGCCACTGGGAACTGAAAGTAAGATGGAATGTGGTGAGGCTGAGGACGCACGTAGCTAGGCCCCGGACGTGTAGGGCCTTGCAGACCGCAGTAGGAATGTTGGATGCCAGCTCAAGTCCAATGCAAAGCAAGTCAGCTGGAGAGGCCGTGGTCATATTTTCCGTGAGCCAGACGGTGACAGTGATGTCACAGTTGGAATAAGGAGCTTCGGTTTTCAGTAAAGAAGCACACAATGTTTTGTTTTTCTAGCACTGGCTACCAACCGTGCTCTAGGGAACCATGTCCCCTTCAGTCCTAGAAAACAGCCCTCTCTAGCCCATGTCCTACGCGAGCCAGCACCAGGCCTGCCAGTGGTGAGTGGGAAAAATCGGGCATATCTATATATATAAAAGGCTAAAATGCAAAGTGTCCCCTCAGGAGTTCGACCGGGAGAGAATGGGAGTTCGATCGCTTGCTAGGACATGCGCTGACCACCAGGAGGCTGCACAGAACGAAGGACGGCCCAGCCAGCAGCCAGAAAGAAGGCCCCGATCGGCCCTGATTATCTGCCAGGCCTAGGAACCCTACCCCTGCACGAATTTCGTGCACCAGGCCTCTAATCAGCTATAATATCAAAAACCTGAGTCCGTTCTAAGAAACAAGGACTACTCTTCGTATGGCAGACTGTGTGTTAATGTCCTACAGCAGAGCTAGAGAATGCTTTGCGGGCTCTGAATGAAATGGAGCAGGAACAGATCCAAACATCCCATAAGGAGCCATTCTCAACATCTTGGAATGCTGACCAATGCTATATGACATGTTCTTGACGCTCTCTCCTACACCCCTTGACCTGGAAAGGACCTACCCTCTCTAACACCCCTGCCCCCTGTCAGAGCACTCTGTTGTCATCCCTTGTTAATGGCCTTGACTCCACTCAGCAGTAAGATCCACAGGACAGGAGAGGCATGCATCACATTGACCCCTTTATTGCTAATGCCGGGTCCAGTTGGAACGTTGGTTTGTCTCATATGTACGTGGCATACAACACGCTGTGTTGTGTTGACTTTTTCCTCTTTCTCTGAGGTCTTTGAGAGCAGAGCCAATGTCGCCAACGTCGTATCTTCAGTTGGCACCTGATAATAGGGTTGATTTATTATTTGGTTCCTTAATGTATGGATCAAGCAGTTATTATAAAGGATCCTTATTAACGCAAGCAGCTCTCCCTCCTCTGTAGTCAGCCACAGCATGTAAAAACCACAGGATCTGGGAACCCTCCATACCATCAGTGTTCACTGCTGAGAGATGACCCCTTAGCAGTGGTGGTTCATGCATTCCTACATATTAACACACGCCCACAACGAGAATGCATGTAACCGTCAGAGCCAAATAAGGGCTGTAGCTGGTTTAACAGTATTGAATCAATTTCCTGATGTTGACAAGGTCCCATGGTTATGTGAGATGTGCATCTGGGGGGAAACTGAGCGAAGGGAATCAGAAACCTCTGAGTTATTTGTCCAACTTCCCGGGTGTCTTAAAACTGTTTTAAATCAAAGATGACAACATTTTTAAGAAAAAAAGTTAGATTTTCATTTTTATTTTCACATATATTTCTAGAACATATTTCATAGTATCACCTTTCTTTTTTTTAAATATATTTTTATTGATTTCAGAGAGGAGGGAGAGAGAGAAACATCAATGATGAGAGAGAATCATGGATCAGCTGCCTCCTGCACACCCTACACTGGGGATGGAGCCTGTAACCTGGGCATGTGCCCCGACAGGGAATCAAGCCGTGACCCCCTGATTCATAGGTCAGTGTTCAACCACTGAGCCACACGGGCTGGGCTCATAGTATTACCTTTCAGTAGTAATGATGAGATGAGGGTATCGTGCACCACGCTGGTGTGCAGGAGAGGTAATGCCCTAATGCTGGGCACTGCCCCCTGGTCTGGCCAGGTTGGCATTCAAAGCATGCTGGGAGAAGGCAGTGCATTACTTGTGCCTGATTCAAGCACATCCTCAAAATGATGTTTTCCCAAACACAGCGCCGACGGCTACGCTCTTCTCTTCTCTTTCCCTTGTATCCTAATTCAGGTCAGTATCCAGCATCTCAGCTCCCTTCTGCTGACTCCAGGTTTTGGAAGAGAGAGAGCAATTACAAGCGACAGGAAACTGTTCCTGTAAAACTCAAAGGAAGCCAGATGCGCCCTGGCCGGGTGGCTCAGTTGGTTGGAGCATTGACCTGTGCCCCAAAGGGTTGTGGGTTCAGTTCTCGGTCAGGGCACCTACCTAGGTTGTGGGTTCCATCCCCAGTGGGGACACATATGGGAGGCAACGGATTGAAGTTTCTTTCTCACATCAGTGTCTCTCTCTCTCTCTCTCTCTCTCTCTCTCTCTCTCCCTCTCTCCTCCTCCTCCTCCTCCCCCCCTCCGCCCCCCACGCCATCCCTTCCTCTTCTCTCTAAAAATCAATAGAGATATATCCTTGGGTGAGGATTGAAGAAAAAAAAAAGTCCGTATGCATGTAGATTAAGCCAAAATTTCAGTTTAGCTTCAAGTGCTTAAACATTCAAGTTCAACAAGGACTCCTCCGGCATAAAAAGCTGCAAATCCCAGTGCCATTCAGCTCATCAGCTTCCTGCAATCCAGATGATGAAAATGACGAGAAGGCCCGTGGCTACTCCGCACAGAAAGTCCAATTCAGAACAGGAATGCCAGTCCCCGCGGCCTTCCTTCCTTTTCTCAAAGCTGCGTGCTCTTTAGCAGGCCCGTCTCCGCAGTGTACCTGCTCCGGTGTCCCCGTGGCTCTGCGTTCGTGGGAACCTGCTTACACTGAGCCCAGCGTGGGTACCGCAGTGCGTCAGCGTCTTAGCGACCGCGGGCTGGTCCAGGATGGCTGGCGAAGGATGCAGCCGGATGGCCAGGTGCAGGCGAAGAATGCCTCGCTGATTACTGGGAGCGCTCATTAGGGAGGGCAGCATCTTTCTGCAGCATCCCCTCCACCAGCTAAAAGGCGGAGTCTCCCTTCATGAAGGAAAGGGAGGAAAATGCAAGAGTGCGTGTGTATGTTTTTTTAAAAATATTTGGCTTATTGATTCATGAATCAAAGAAGAAGAAACGATAATTACCTCCAGTTCCATCCGAACCAAGAGATTCCCGCAGCACAGTCTTCTGTGTGGCGGGAACAAAGCTCCCTTCCGAAGCAGATTTCACTTGCAAACATCCCCAAAGAGATGAAGTGCCCGCAAGATGCGGCAGCTCTTCCATCCTTGCCACGGGCCACGTCGGGCAATTAGAATCAGTCTCTCTAAGTGCCGGAGCCGGGTGATGCTAATAGATCACTTTATAATGGGAGCAGTTTTTAAAAGTCGCATTTAATTTTCCATTATTACCGTACGGAATGCGGGTGGCGTCCATCCATTCAGTTACAGATTCTTACGTCCAGAAACGGAGGGGCGGTTTGCTGCCTCCCGAGACATCCATCCTGGTTTTCATTCTCAGAGACCCGAATTGAAAGTAGACCACACTGCCCCGGCCGATGTGGCTCAGTGGTTGAGTATCCACCTAGGAACCAGGCGGTCACGGTTCGATTCCCCATCAGGGCACATGCCCGGGTTGTGGGCTCCATCCCTAGTGTGGGGCGTGCAGGAGGAGGCAGCCGATCAGTGATTCTTATCATTGATGTTTCTACCTCTCCCTCTCCCTTCCTCTCTGAAATCAATAAAAAAAAATATTAAAAAAAGAAAAGTAGACCACATTTCCACCTTCTTCCTAAATGTGTTTATTGTTATTTCCAAAGCAAAGGATGATGGCTTCTTTGGTTTCTTAATTATTTATTTATTTTTAATATATTTTATTGATTTTTCACAGAGAGGAAGGGAGAGGGATAGAGAGTTAGAAACATCAATGAGAGAGGAACATCGATCAGCTGCCTCCTGCACACCTCCTATTGGGGATATGCCTGCAACCAAGGTACATGCCCTTGGCCGGAATCGAACCTGGGACCTTTCAGTCCGCAGGCCGACGCTCTATCCACTGAGCTAAACCGGTTAGGGCTATTTTTTTTCCTTTAAATGTCTTCTTAAAACCTAGGAGTTGAAAAATAACTAGCAAGTATGTTCAATTCCTGGGGATGTCTAAATTCTTTGTCCCTCAATCATTAAATAATTTTCAAAAGTGTAAGTGAACTAGATTTTCCCTATTGTAATTATAATTTAATCATCTCTACAAAAGTCAATAAATACTCCTTATACAAACTTGTAATTTTGCAATACCAGAAAATCGCTTATGATGCTATCAATGCTGTACACTCTGTTGTTTCATTTCATGTCCTGAAGTGAAAAAGAGTTCTACCTCAAATCACAAAATTATAAAATAAGCCTCTTGAGTTAGTATTCCAGTTCAAACCACCACTGAGAGCTAAATTAGATGGTTAATCTAGCTACTCTCTCCATTCTCCATCAAAAACAAAAGAAAGAAAGAAATTCTGGTCCTAAGTTTTCTATCTCAGTGCCAGCTGCCAGGCATTTAACAACCTTCCATCTCTAAGCTGACTGACACAACAAGTAGTACAACTTGGAAGTCTTAGCGACCGCGGGCTGGTCCAGGATGGCTGGCGAAGGATGCAGCCGGATGGCCAGGTGCAGGCGAAGAATGCCTCGCTGATTACTGGGAGCGCTCATTAGGGAGGGCAGCATCTTTCTGCAGCATCCCCTCCACCAGCTAAAAGGCGGAGTCTCCCTTCATGAAGGAAAGGGAGGAAAATGCAAGAGTGCGTGTGTTTAAAAATATAAAAATATTTGGCTTATTGATTCATGAATCAAAGAAGAAGAAACGATAATTACCTCCAGTTCCATCCGAACCAAGAGATTCCCGCAGCACAGTCTTCTGTGTGGCGGGAACAAAGCTCCCTTCCGAAGCAGATTTCACTTGCAAACATCCCCAAAGAGATGAAGTGCCCGCAAGATGCGGCAGCTCTTCCATCCTTGCCACGGGCCACGTCGGGCAATTAGAATCAGTCTCTCTAAGTGCCGGAGCCGGGTGATGCTAATAGATCACTTTATAATGGGAGCAGTTTTTAAAAGTCGCATTTAATTTTCCATTATTACCGTACGGAATGCGGGTGGCGTCCATCCATTCAGTTACAGATTCTTACGTCCAGAAACGGAGGGGCGGTTTGCTGCCTCCCGAGACATCCATCCTGGTTTTCATTCTCAGAGACCCGAATTGAAAGTAGACCACACTGCCCCGGCCGATGTGGCTCAGTGGTTGAGTATCCACCTAGGAACCAGGCGGTCACGGTTCGATTCCCCATCAGGGCACATGCCCGGGTTGTGGGCTCCATCCCTAGTGTGGGGCGTGCAGGAGGAGGCAGCCGATCAGTGATTCTTATCATTGATGTTTCTACCTCTCCCTCTCCCTTCCTCTCTGAAATCAATAAAAAAAAATATTAAAAAAAGAAAAGTAGACCACATTTCCACCTTCTTCCTAAATGTGTTTATTGTTATTTCCAAAGCAAAGGATGATGGCTTCTTTGGTTTCTTAATTATTTATTTATTTTTAATATATTTTATTGATTTTTCACAGAGAGGAAGGGAGAGGGATAGAGAGTTAGAAACATCAATGAGAGAGGAACATCGATCAGCTGCCTCCTGCACACCTCCTATTGGGGATATGCCTGCAACCAAGGTACATGCCCTTGGCCGGAATCGAACCTGGGACCTTTCAGTCCGCAGGCCGACGCTCTATCCACTGAGCTAAACCGGTTAGGGCTATTTTTTTTTTAAAAATATAGATTGAGCCCAAAGCTCCGTCCAGTATGTGTGTGTGTGTGTGTGGTTTTCTTTAAGAAAATGAAATGAACCATAAAATAAGCCTTTAACAGTAACCTAAGAAATAACACAAAATCATTTACAACACATGGGATTGTTGCGGGATCTGTCAAGATTAGCCGGTTTAGGGAAGCTCTGAGAATATGGAAGCAATTATCATGAAATTCATGACTCATTAGCAAACATCCCGGATTGTGTTTCTCATTTCTGGGTCAGTGTGACTAGGAAATAGACTCCGAGCTGAGACGTTCCGTTGGTTTCGACGCTGGGTTATATAGACAGTTGCATCTTAAGAGAATGCAAAGCAAAGCCTCCCCCATTTTGAACTTCATTTCTCAGACGTCGGCAATTTGGTCCTTAAGAGAAGTTGGAAACGAAACAGTCCTGAGAGCGTATGGGGAAGAAATGATGACGGAAGGGCTGTCTTATAAACGCAAGTAAAATTGCCCGGTCAGAACGCACACCGGCGCTGGCGGTGGGGTTTCACATACGCGCTGCTTGGTATGCAGAATGGCCGGTGGACTCAAGTACCCAATACAGCGTGTAATGGGAAGCAGATGTCTCACAGAGAGAAAAATATTTTATGGCAGTAAATGTGACATGGACTCTTAAAGGGTTTGCCTCTGCGAAGCAACTTCCCGGGCTCACTTCGCTTCGTATTCTCAGATAGATCGCGTCCAGAAATTACATTCGTCTTTTCAAAAGGAAACGTGTTTAACTTTGCCTCCAAGTTCTAGGATGCATACGTAAGGAGGAAGGATCTGAAAGAGATCATTTGGGGAGTCGTTGGTTTACAAAAGCACAATGCTCAGCAATGCAAAAAAAAAGTATATTAAGGCCCTGGGAGCGTCGGCCTGTGGACTGAAGGGTCCCAGGTTGATTGCGGTCAAGGGCACATGCCCAGGTTGGGGGCTCGACCCCCAGTAGGGGATGTACAGGATGCAGCCGATCCATGATTCTCTCTCATCATTGATGTTTCTCTCTCTCCCTCTCCCTTCCTCTCTGAAATAAAAATATCTATTTTTAAATGTTGAGAATGATGAGGGCTATGAAGTGAGCAATAGCAGAGGACTTATGATGATGATATTACTAACGATGGGCAAAATCTATTGACCCCTTACTTATATGACAGATTATGTGCTGGGAACGTTAGGTTCATATCACTTAACCATATTGTGGTATCAGTCTTACAAATGAGACATAAGGTGTTGAGGTAATTTGCCGGAATCACACAGCTAACAGTGTCAGGGCAGCATTTGAACTCGGAGCTATTTAACCCCAGAGCGTAAGCAGCACATTCCACTCACCCATGAACCCTTGCACATCCACAGTGGTCCCTGTGCAGTCACCAAAATTGTAATCAAAGAGAAGATATGATGGGACAGAAACAAATGTCTGAAGCCCTGGCCAGTTTTGCTCAGTGGATAGACCGTCCGCCTGCAGACTGAAAGGTCCTGGGTTCGATTCCACTCAAGGTCACATGCCCAGGTTGCAGGCTTGATCCCCAGTAGGGGGTGTGCAGGAGGCAGCTGATCAATGATTCTCTTTCATCATTGATGTTTCTATCTGTCTCTCCCTCTCCCTTCCTCTCTGAAATCAATAAAAATATTTTTTTAAATAAAAATATTTTTTCAAATTAAATGAATGTCTAGAATGGGTGATATTTGGAGAGCGAAGGCCCAGATGAAGAGAACAAGTATCTTTAGTGATGATGGGACGTAGGAAAGTCTTACCTAAGGAAGGTTAGCAGCTGAACGGCAAACCCCACTGACGAGTCCTTGGCTGTGGCGCGGGCCCCACCATGAGGGTGTCCGTGCTGCATCTGATGGAGACGCTGGGTGTTCGGGGCCCATTGCCCTGTGACACTTGGCTGGGCAAACGGCACCTAAGACAAGACAAGTCAGAGCAGAAAAGAAAGACATGAGCCGCATGGAATATCAGAAATGGTTCTTGCCCGGCTGGGGTGGCTCAGTGGTTGAGTGTCAACCTATGAACCAGGAGGTCAGGGTTCGATTCCTGGCCGGGGCACATGTCCGGGTTGTGGGCTCCATCCCCAGTGTGGGGCGTGCAGGAGGCAGCCGATCAATGATTCCCATCATTGATGTTTCTCTCTCTGTCTTTCCCTTTCTCTCTGAAATCAATTATATAGGAACTAGAGGCCCGATGCACGAAATTTGTGCAAGAGTAGGACTTCCTTCCCCCAGCTGCCGGCACTGGCTTCCCTCTGGCACCCGGGACCCGGGCTTCCCTCGCAGCCCTGGCTTCATCCAGAAGGACATCCAGTCTAATTAGCATATTACACTTTTATTATTATAGATGGTTGTAGAAGGCAGGAGACAATGGCCATAAGAAGTAAAATGAAATGAAAACAGACACTTCAAGTGAGGAGTGGACAGGGAAGGGCTGGGAGAGATCATTGGACTGAAAAAAATGTCAGTGGCGTAGCAAATAAATGAGGAAGGAGAGTAGAAGTAATTCTTTTCATGCACAGAAAGGATCGAGTGACGGTCAGGGCAGATAGAGAGATGGAGAGATTTTAGGACTATGGAAGAATGTAGTGGAAAGAAAGGATGGTTGATGGGACCAAGGTAGGTCAGGGGAAATGCGACAGGTGACAGGAAAATAAGATATTGATACACCCCGGCTGCGTGGCTCAGTGGCTGAGCATTGACCTATGAACCAGGAGGTCATGGTTGGATTCCCGGTCAAGGGCACATGCCTGGGTTGCGGGCTCGATCCCAGTAGGAGGCGTGCAGAAGGCAGCCGATCCATGATTCTCTCTCATCATGGATGTTTCTATCTCTCTCTCTCTCCCTCTCCCTTCTTCTCTGAAATCAATCAAAATATATTATAAAAAAGAGAGAGAGACCTTAGGCCTGGCTGGCGTGGGTCAGTGGTTAGAGCATCGGCCTGTGCACGTTGGTTGGATTACCCTTCAAGGGCAGATTTGATCCCCGGCCCAGAGGGGGCTCACACGTGTGAGGAGGCAACCAATCAATGTGTCTCTATCACATCAATGTTTCTCTCCCCGCCACCTCCCTCTCCCTTCCACTCTCTAAAAATCAATGGAAAAAAATATCCTAGGGTGAGGATTAACCAAAAGAGAGAGAGAGAGAGACACCTTGGCTGAGGGCTGCTCGGACACAGTGGCCTGGAGCCCGCCCGGCTCACCTTGCTCAGAGAGGAAGTGACCCGGGTCACTGAGCAATGGATCAAGCTTGGAGGCTGAGGGCCAGGCAAAAACCAGACCAGAAACTGTCCCCCCCCACGTGGAGGGGGGCACGTCCCATCTGTGCCGTCCCCGGGAGCCGCCCGTGACAAGCCCCGGTGGGTGCGCACGGACCACATGCTCCCAGAGCCTTAGAGACGTGGCCCCAGGAATGGCAGGCACGTAGCCGAGAGCAGCACCGGGGCCTGGCCGCGCCCGGCAGCCGAGTAACATCATCTCAGGTCAAGGAGAAGCCCCGCAGCCCAAAATAGCCGCCCTGCCCAGTTGCCGCAGGCTCTAAAATTACCCCGTGGAGACCTCGTTTTCATTGGGGGCCGATCCGGGGTGGGGGACCCAGGAAATGCCTCCAGATGGACGCGCAAAAGGCCTGCCCGCTTCTGGGAAGGAGGGGGTGTTGCCAGGAGAGGAACGGGCACAGGAAGTGCTGGTGAGGGCACCCAGGGGCAGCTTCTCCTATTTCACTTTTCCCCGGAGGAGCCTCGCTGGCAGCCACTGGGTAGCACCGAGGCCCGAGCCACTCGCCAGTAAATGTGAACCAGGCGTGCAAACAGCTCTGACCGTGTCTTCCTTGAAATGCCTTCCTGAGATACTGCGATGCAGAGCTGCACGCTTCAAATTGCCTGCGGGGGGCGGGGGGCGGGGGAAGGAAGGGAAATTAAGGGACAATTAGAAAAAAATGACAAGAGGAAGCAGAACCTGCCTGTCGCGTGTGGGACCCGCGTATTCCAGCCACTGTCCGCTGTGGGGACGATTCCCGCAGACACGCAGGCAAGGCTGCTGTCCCTCTAGACCAGTGATGGCGAACCTTTTGAGCTCGGCGTGTCAGCATTTTGAAAAGCCCTAACTTAACTCTGGTGGCGTGTCACATAGAGAAATTTTTTGATCTTTGCAACCATAGTAAAACAAAGACTTATATTTTGGATATTTACTTTATATATTTAAATGCCATTTAACAAAGAAAAATCAACCAAAATATGAGTTCGCGTGTCACCTCTGACACGCGTGTCATAGGTTTGCCGTCACTGCTCTAGGGGATGGGAGGCTATCCTGCCCCAGAGGGTCAGCAGTAAACAGGAGAAAAGCAAGTGATCACACTGGAAACAGGCCTCTGGGCCATTGGTTTTTGTTTGTTTGTTTTTAAATCCTCACCCGAGGATATTTTTTCCATTGATTTTTAGAGAGAGTGGAAAAGAGAGAGGGAAAGACAGAAACATCGATGTGAGAGAAACACATCGGTTGCCTCCTGCACGAACTCCGACCAGGACCCGGACCAGGGAGGAGCCTGCAACTGAGGTCTGTGCCCTTGACTGGAATCGAACCTGGGACCCTTTGGTCCGCAGGCCGACGCTCTATCCACTGAGCCAAACCGACTAGGGCGAGTCCACTGTTTTAACCAGCAATGGTTCCTTCCGTTCCCATTTTTAAAATCCTTAAGAAACGTACCAAAATGTCATGCAGGCCCATCCCGCTGCTGAAGCCATCTCGGGGGCCGAGAGCGAAGTCCCATGATGCCGCTGATGAGTTTAGACCAGTGGTTCTCAACCTTCTGGCCCTTTAAATACAGTTCCTCATGTTGTGGTGACCCCCAACCATAAAATTATTTTCGTGGCTACTTCATAACTGTAATGTTGCTACTGTTATGAATCGTCATGTAAATATCTGATATGCAGGATGGTCTTAGGCGACCCCTGTGAAAGGGTCGCTCGACCGCCAAAGCAAAGGGGTCGTGACCCACAGGTTGAGAACCGCTGGTGGTTTAGACAGGGGCAGGGATCCAATAGGGAGCAGAGAGAATAAGAAAGCAGAACAGAAAGGATGAGACATGCAGAAGTAGTGGATTCTGAGAACCAGCTCCCATAAAAATGACCGTTTCTCCACCATTTGGCCGTTTCTGAAGATCTGCCAGGTAACTTTACCTCCAACCCTCCAACCCTGTGAAGGAAGGAAGTTGCCCTCCCCTCCCTACGAGTGAGCGCACTTGGACGAGAGATTAGGTGACTTGCCCAAGGTCAGACAGCTGGGGATGTGGGCAGGTCTGGAAACCGAGTCTAATTAACTAAATCCCCTGGTTGTTGGTTTTTTCAATTCCGAACAGCCTTCGGAGCTACAGAACCCAGAGGCTCCAGAAATGTTATTCCTGGGTCTTTGGGTAACTCACAAAGCGATTTCTGCAATGACGATTTTTCTTCTCAACCTCCATTCATTCATTCACTCAGCAAAGAATGATGGAGCCTTGGCTAGTGCCGGGCGTGGTTCTGGAAGCCGGGGGTCACCTTCATAGCAATGTCACATCGATGCCGCCTGGGTAGCCAGTCCCACTGTCCCCTTCCCAGAAAGCCTGCATCCATTCCTAATTTTCCAATATGCCTTAAGACAGCAGTTCTCAACCTGTGGGTCGCGACCCCTTTGGGGGTCAAACGACCCTTTCACAGGGGTCGCCTAAGACCATCCTGCATATCAGATATTTACATGACGATTCATCACAGTAGCAACATTACAGTAATGAAGTAGCGACAAAAATAATGTTATGGTTGGGTCACAACATGAGGAACTGTATTTAAAGGGCCAGAAGGTTTAGAACCACTGCCTTAAGAGCATCCAACGACATGTAGTTTATATCTGTATTCACTATTTTACTGCTTGTCTTCTCTCTTGAAAATTAGTTCCTTCAACCTGGCCAGCGTGGCTCAGTGGTTGAGCGTCGACCTCTGAACCAGGAAGTCACGGTTCCATTCCCGGTCAGGGCACATGCCCGGGTTGCAGGCTTGATCCCCAGTGTGGGGCATACAGGAGGCAGCCAATCAGTGATTCTCTCTCATCGTTGATGTTTCTGTCTCTCTCCCTCACTTTCCTCTCTGAAATCAATAAAAATATTTTTTTAAAGAAAAGAAAATTAGTTCCTTCAGAACAAAACTGTCTCTCCAATGCATAGAACAGTTCCTGCACACAGTAGGTGCTCAATAACTATTTGTCTCAAGGAGAGCCTTTTCTCTGGTCCTACTATGTGTTTTACACCAATCGTCTGACTTAAGGAAGGGTGTATGCCCAATAGAAAATACACAGCCCTAGCCGTTTTTGGCTCAGTGGATAGAGTGTTGGCCTGTGGACTGAAGGGTCCCGGGTTTGATTCTGGTCAAGGGCACATGCCTAGGTTGCAGGCTCAATCCCCAGTTGGGGGCGTGCAGGAGGCAGCCAATCAATGATTCTCTCTCATCATTGATCTTTCTCTCTCCCTCTCCCTTTTTCTTGCTCTCTGAAATCAATAAAAAAATATATTTTTAAAAAAGAAAATACACAAAGGGGATCGGGTTTTGATCACGGCAAAGCAAGTGCTTAGGCGAATTAAAGCGCCATTTGCAGCTCCCATGCCCTGCGCCACTTACTGCCCGAACAAGGGCCATCTGGTGATGTTAAAAGGTAACAAATTGAAAGCGAATAAGAGCGAATGGTTTTCTAAAACAGCGTATAATGTACCTGTGGAATTCGCTGCCGCGGGATATTATTGAGGCAAATAGCGCAGCAAGATTCAAGAGCGGATTAGACATGTATGTGAATAGGAATAATGTTGGCAGGCCCACTCACTGGGTTAAAGAGTTACCAGGCCTGTCCCCCATCCTGGGCTCCGGGGCATAACTGTTCAGCAGCCGGGGCGAGGTAGGAATTTCCCCTGCCATAAAGCATTGCAGATCCTGGCCAGATGCGTGGTGGCTATTTCTTTCTTTCTGTGTGTGTGTGTCTGTGTGTGTGTGTGTTGCGTGTGTGCGCGTACTCATTGGTAACATAGGCAGAGACCACTGCCCAAGGGACGTTCCTGTGTGGATGGGCTTGAACATGGCATGTCTGTCTTCCTGTTGCGAAATCCTCAATAAGAGGTAGGGAATCAAGCAAAGCCTTTTGGGATTCGTGCCTAAAAAGACTGTAAATATCACAAAGCAGAAGTAGTCGAAATAGTGTGCTTCTTGCTGATGATGGAAATATTTCACTCCTGGCCGGTGTGGCTCAGTGATTGAGCATCGACCTATGAACTGGGAGGTCACGGTTGAATTCCCGTTCAGGGCACATGCCCGGGTTGCGGGCTCCATCCCCAGTGTGGGGCGTGCAGGAGGCAGCCGATCCATGATTCTCTCTCATCATGGATGTTTCTATCTCTCTCTCCTTCTCTTTTCCTCTCTGAAATCAATAAAAATATTATTTTTAAAGAACATTCTGCCGAAACCGGTTTGGCTCAGTGGATAGAGCGTCGGCCTGCGGACTGAGGGGTCCCGGGTTCGATTCCGGTCAAGGGCATGTACCTGGGTTGCGGGCACATCCCCAGTGGGAGATGTGCAGGAGGCAGCTGATCGATGTTTCTCTCTCATCGATGTTTCTAGCTCTCTATCTCTCTCCCTTCCTCTCTGTAAAAAATCAATAAAATATATTTTTTTTTAAAAAAAAGAACATTCTGCAAAAGGTAGAGCAAAAGGGAAATTTAAGTCACAACCTCAAGCCAGCAGTGTATCTGAAAGATTTCAAAGATCCCTGAATAAAAGTAAATAGATATCCCACAAAATGTTGTACAGATGTTAATAGATGTGTTTTTATTTTCTGGAGAGACAGAGATGAGAAAGAGAGAGAGAGAGAGAGAGAGAGAGAGAGAGACTATAGATGACATTAATATTTTCAAATACGTTCTCACACACACAAAAAAAGCTAAGAACCACTAGTCTGGGGCCCAGTCCACGGGAAAAGTCTCAACTCATTCAGAACAATGTGCTCCCCATATGCGTGTAAGATTCGCTTCCTTATATTGACGGCATCATATGAATTAGATCCTCTCCGTGTAAGATCATACACACAGCATCACATTCCCACCCCGAGAACAGAACTTACAACATGCGAGTGTTGCTTCAAATAGCTAACCTGTCATTCCATTAGCTGGTCTTCGACACGCCTTTTCAAGCCGGGCGACTTTCTCTTGCTGCTGCTTTCGTACTTACTCTTCCCTGGGATGATCGTAAAGTAGAACTTGGCAGATTTTCGTTGGTGGGTGCAGAGTTGGTTTGGGTTAGGGTTTTGGTGGAGGCGGTTAATGTTTGATTTTTACTTCAAGTGAACCACGTAGCCAGAGGAATTACAAGTTAAGCGTGTCAGCTCCGTAGTCCATCAGGATTGGGTCAAAGTTCAAACGAGCAGTGTAATCTTTTTGTGACTTTCTTTTGTCATCTGTGAAATGGGGATCAAATAAAATCTGGCTTACTCTGGTGGGCAGATTAAAGGAGACAGTGAGTATGAAGTATTTGACCCACTAGCAATCATAGATTAAGTAGATAATACGTTACCTATTTGTAACCACATATTTGTAACCATTAGGAATATATATATACTATATATATATATAGTAACTTGACCAAGGTCACATAGTGACAGGATTTCAACCTGGGCTGTATGTATCTTTGTGTTTCCTCACAAGGAAATACTATTTATTTTTCTGTTGTAGCTAAGACCAAACAGGACTATGAGTCAAAACCCTTTAGTGAGGAGTGTCCTTTCCCAAGTTCAATTTTCGCCTTTAGTTTAGTAATACTCCTACTAAGGTTGTAGTTAACTTCCTTCCCAACTTCTTTGCTGCTTGATTGAGTCTTGATTCATTGACAGGGTCTTCATGCAGATGAGGAGTCACCACTCATGTAATTGCATTGCTGATCTCACAGGTCTTTGCCTGTTATCACATGTTTATCACAACCAGTGCCATGCTAATCACGTGCTGTTCTTACCTGCCTGCTTACCTGGCCTTCGTAGAGGATGCAGTATGCATGTTCTCCCCAACCCTATTCCTTATTTGATTTCTGCAATGTGAATTCCACTCTTTACCATCTTCCATATGAGTTTCAATTCTGTTATTGCAATTTTAGTTTTCTTAAAAGTTTTCCCTGTTCCAACCAGCTTCTTTTGCACTTGGTTTGTTGTTTTCAGAACTCTTCCTGTTGCCTTGCATTCTTGATCTTTTCTTTCCTAGTGGCTTCTGCTTCGGGTATCACTGAGGGGACAGCTCTTGGACAATATTAGACAGTATCTACTTGGCTCCCAAACAAATTCTTAGAATTTCTCCTGAGTGTCCCAAGTAAAGCATTTTCAGGAGTGTGTTCTTCCTTTGGGATTTGGATATCTGCCCCCCCCCCCACTCTTTCTTCATGTGATTTTTTAAAAATAAATATATATTTCTTTATTGATTTCAGAGAGGAAGGGAGAAGGAGAGAGAGATAGAAACATCAATGACAAGAAGGAATCATTGATCGGCTGCCTCCTGCACACCCCCTACTGGGGATTGAGCCCACAACCCAGGCATGTGCCCTTAACCGGAATCGAACCTGGGACCCTTTAGTCCGCAGGCTGACGCTTTATCCACTGAGCCAAGCCGGCTAGGGCCTTCATGTGATTTTTTAAGCACCCTCGGGGAAGGGAAGAGGTCTTCCCATAGTGTGCAGCAAGAGAAGAGGAAGGAATGCATCATTCACTATCTAGTTCTTGCCTTAGTGTTTTCTGGGAGTTTCAGTCTAAAGAAATGGAAAAAATTTGGTAGGTTAGAGGAAGCAGCAAGAGTAAGGACAGGGAATAAACAGCCTTTGGCTGCTCAGGCTTGTGGTTCTTCAGACCAGGGTCTGAGGCCCTTCAAGCAAAAACTTTAACCCATGTTTGTGAACCATATATTTGGTTGAAATACTTCTCAGAGTCTAGTAATAGTTGCCTGCAAGTCTTATTTATTTGATGGCTTGTGGGTCTTATACTTTTCTATGAATTTATAAGTATTTTAGCTAGGAATCAGGGAAGGACATATCAAGGGTTGTCAGCCAGACTCCATGTAAATCAGAAGTATTTATCTATAATTTTTAGACCTTGATGAATAGGTTGGATATGCCAAATGACTTATTTCTGGATTTTATAGTGGACTTTAAAATCCCATCAGAAAACACTGTTGGCTCTCCATGGTGGACAGTAGAGTTTAAGTCCCTTTGTCTGGCATTCAAAGCCACCTACAAGTTGCTTTTGCAACTCTCAATCTTGCCACACCCTTATGTGAACCCTGCATTAAAAACAAAACAGTCCACCCTCTATCCAGTTTGGCTCAGTGGATAGAGCGTCAGCCTGCAGATTGAAGGGTCCCTGGTTTGATTCTGGTCAAGGGCACATGCCTGGGTTGCGGGCTCAATCCCCAGTAGGGGGTGTGCAGGAGGCAGCCGATCAATGATTCTCTCTCATCATTGATGTTTCTCTCTCTCTCTCCCTTCCTCTCTGAAAA
>NW_005361786.1:83306-86840 GCF_000412655.1 Myotis brandtii | reverse complement strand
GTGTGTGTGTATATATATATATATATATAGTGTGTGTGTATATATATATATATATATATCCCATTTCCATATTATTACATCGTTCACATAGCAATCAACATCAGGAAAATATTTTGTAGTTCCATTTCCCATCTTGTTAGGTTCCTATTTAGTTTCTAGTTACTGTAAACAATAGCTCAATGAACATCTTCGTGCATCATTTTTTGGTCCCGAGAATGGGTGCCCAGGAGTATAATTGGTTGGTCACGGGTTGTAAAAAGTATTCAGGCTCTTTATACTCACTGCCAGAAACGGTATTGCCAGCATACCCTACCCCAGCCATAGGAGTTTCAGTTTCACCATGCCTGGGTGAACAATGGAAATTGCTATTTACCAGGAATAAAAAGGGGAGAAAAAAATAACAGAAATAGCAAGTAAGCTTTTGTGTTTCCAGATCTGGAAAAAAGAAATTGTGTGAATGGTGCAAATGTCTATCCCCTCAACATCAGCCAGTTCCCTTCCAAACGATTATTGTCCTCAACTTCTCTGAAACGCAACCCTCAGTCACACCATGTAGTTCCCTGGCGAGGGAAGCCACGGAGGGAGGTGGGTGGTGAACGCCTCTGGTTTCCTGGCAGATGGCCAGCCATCCCGGGAAGGCCGGCGACCCAGCTGCCCGCCCCCCGCATGGGGACAGTGCGCGCAGGGCATTCCCAGAGGAGATGGAGCCCGTGAAGCTAATACATAAATATTTTCTTGCAAGGTGAGATCATTAGAATGACACAGCCCACCTCTGACCACAGAACATAGACGGTGTAACCCAATGCGGCCGATCCCTGAGCCCTGAGAGGACTAATCCCAGGACGAGCAGTTGGTTGGGCAGCTTTGCCAGAGACCCGAATAATACCTGGTTTTGTGGGAAGAGGAAAAAAAAAGGAAAGAAAAGAAAGAGAACACCTTGGCCTGTGGTTGTGAATTTACTGCATGTGAAAGGCGAGGAACTGACGAGGTTGCATGGAAATTTTCTAACTGGAGAGGACCGCGTAGGGGCTTTTCCCCACCCTTTCCACACGATGCCCTTCTGGCCCCTTCTTTCTCTTGTTTTTTGTTATTGTTATTGTTTTTGCTGTTGTTGTTAATTCTCTCCCGAGGATATTTTTCTATTGATTTTTTTAGAGGAGTGGAAGGGAGGGGGAGAGACAGAGAGAGAGAAACATCGATGTGAGAGAGACGCATCGATGTGAAGAGACACATCAATTGGTTGCCTCCCCCATGCTCCCCGACCAGGGATGGGGATGGAGCCTGCAACCCGGACATGTGCCCTTGACCAGAATCAAACCCGGGACCCTTCAGTCCGCAGGCCAACGCTCTATCCACTGAGCCAGACCGGCCACGGCTGATCCCTTCTTTCTGTTGACACAGTTCTGAGGAGCCCCACAAACGTATTTGACATCTGTGTGGCCATGTTCTAATAAGACAATGCCTGACCTCCCTCCTCATCCGCTTCAAAGTCTCTGGTGAGAAATCTCGTGTAAGTTGCTGTCACTTCTGAGCCTAGTTCAGCTCCTCTCCCGGCTCAGTTACAATGGAGTCCTCCCGGAAAAGGCACAAACCATTGGGCTCTTTCTACATTTGCGGGTGGCGTGGCACCATTCGCTGAAGTCCAGATTCTAGTGCTGCCTGAGCAGGCGGAGACGATTAATCACTCCTCCCACGGGGACGTCGGCATGGCGTCTGGTCCTGGCGCTGTGGCTCTCTGCACATCTGGGTACGCAGCACACCTGAATGCAGGCGGGGTGACTCAGCTTCCCATCACTTGCCAGCTGTGTGACCTTCTGCAAGCGATCGACCTCTCTGAGCCTCGCAGTTTCCTTTGTTAAAGGGAGATTGTAGCACCCGCCTTGTAGACTTACTCTGAGGAAAGGACTGGGAGGTTTTGGTGTCCTCATACGGGCACACACACTCGTGTGTAAATACGTGAGTTACTGCAAATCAGCTCCATCTTTATAAAGCAGGTGATTTCTGAAAAGTCAGTCAAGAAGGAGGCCCGGCCAGCGTGGCTCAGTGGTTGAGCATCGAGCTATGAACCAGGAGGTCACGGTTGGATTCCCAGTCAAGGCACATGCCCGGGTTGCCAGCTCCATCCCCAGTAGAGGGACGTGCAGGAGGCAGCCAATCCATGACACTCTCTCATCACTGATGTTTCTCTCTCTCCCTCTCCCTTCCCCTCTGAAATCAATAAAAAATATATTAAAATGAGAAAGGAAGGAGAGAAACATATTTCCCTCTCCAACCAGAAAAAGCAGTTAAATGCCCAATATGAACTGTTCCTGGGAGTAGATGTTTGCAATGGCTTGGCCGTTAAGCCGTTAGAGACCTCCGGTCTGCCATTCCTAAGAAGGGCCCAGGGAATTTTTTTTTTTAATTGAGTGGAAGGTAAAATGCAAGAACCAGTGTATCCATTCAGAAACCACTTTTTTGTCCATTTCCAGGAGCCTCCCGATTGCGTCATGCCCCTTAAGGGGCCCAGTCTGCCTAACAGCACTTTATTGAAACCCTCCCTGTGCGCAGCATTGATTTATGATCGGACTGATTAAAGCAATGGGGTCTGAAGCAATAATGATTTCAATTATAGGACTCTCACCAGTGCGCATTATTCTGACGTGTTCCCCATTCTTCCCAGATTTGTATTCACTGTGTAAGGGGGTGTGGGTAGGTGATGTCACTTTCAAAAGGCTCCGGACACAGTTACTATCAGAAAGGAACTACAGGCAGAAGGACTGATGCACCCTTTTTGATGGAGTCAGTGTATTGTGTGTGTTTTTGTTGTTTTTGTTTTTTTATATTTTTATTGATTTCAGAGAGGAAGGGTGAGGGAAATAGAAACATGAATGATGAGAATCACTGATCAGCTGCCTCCTGCACACCCCACACTGGGGATCGAGCCCGCAACCCGGGCTTGTGCCCTGGCTGGGAATCAAGTCATGACCTCCTGGTTCATAGATTGATGCTCAACTACTGAGCCACGCTGGATGGGCCCACAACTCTTTTTTAATTAACAAACTATCTTTATTCCATTTCATAAACACTTAATGGAAATCTATTATATGTTGAGTACCAGGTGCCAGGCATTGCGAAGGCAAAATAAAGAACAGTATTCATCATCCAGCATCAGGGAACTGACCATCAAGCGTTTATACACATGAGTTATGAGGAATTTCAGGTTGAAAAAAAATAAGGAGAAACACACCCTAACACTGGGGCTCAACCTACCACATTGAGTTAATGTCGCTTCTGTTATTCTTCAGGCAAATGACTTCATCCCTATGCCCCACTCTGACACCCCGTGGTAATTTGAGGACCATTCCCATGGATACGTATGGTCGTGTAAGGTACATTATTACCATTAAAACTACCACAAGAGCCCTAACCGGTTTGGCTCAGTGGATAGAGCATCAGCCTTCAGACTCAAGGGTCCCAGGTTCGATTCCAGTCAAGGGCATGTACCTTGGTTGCGGGCACATCCCCAGTAGGGGGTGTGCAGGAGGCAGCTGA
>NW_005361786.1:80610-83183 GCF_000412655.1 Myotis brandtii | reverse complement strand
GCATGGCTCAGTGGTTGAGCGTCAGCCTATGAACCAGGAGGTCCCCAGTTCAATTCCCAGTCAAGGCACGTGCCCGGGTTGCAGGCTCAATCCCCAGTGTGGGATGTGCCAGAGGCAGCTGATCAATGATTCTCTCTCATCATGGATGTTTCTCTCTCTCTCTCTCTCTCTCTCTCTCTCTCTCTCTTTCTCTCTCTCTCCCAGTCCTTTCCTCTCCAAAATTAATAAAAATTTATTTTTAAAAAAAAGACTCCCAGCAACAACTGGTTAATGGTCCCTGGGACTGAAATTAGCCACCTGTGCAACTCAACACAGTGACCGGCAGGTCCTGCACAGCACAGCGCATGCCCATGCCTTCGACATAGCGCAAACCCCAAGAACTGGCGTGACAGGCCAGGGTCGACAGACACCCAAGTTCATATTCGTACCTTTACCAACTAGTAGAACGTTCAGGCTCACCATAGATATATTTCAAATAATAGCTGCTGTGAATAGACATTTTCCGTGACCTTGTAAATCAATAGTGTTCAATAACCTGAACTGAAACTATAAATGGTAAGGGGACCCATTAAAGAAGAAATAAGTTAGATCCTCTATTTTTTTTTTAATGTGATATTCCAGAAAGCTGCCTCTGAACATAACTACAGAAAACTAACACAATAAGTAAAGCATTTGGGACACCTATTAACCGACGACGCTAATAAAAACCAAATGGGGCCTTGATTCTGTCCCCTCTGGGACAGGGGGACAGATCAAATAAACAGCAGACGAGGAATGGGAGTCCAGGATAATTGATTTGAAGCTATAATAACACGGAAACCTCCCACCAACTAAAAACCAAAAAGAAAAATCCAGATTTGTATCTTCACGTCCGGAAAGACAGAAAGAAAAAAAAAAACACCTCTATTCGCTTCCGGAAAGACAGAAGAAAACAGCTTTGTCACAGCCTAAGTGTGAGACCAATAAGGGTGTTTTTCAGGCTAACAGATTGGAAACACGCGGGCCCGCTGAGAAGGAAGTTTTTAAATGCCCGGCTGATGACCACAGCGACTCTTTTATTGTAACACCAACATGAGGAGTCTTTCCAGTCCCCCTCCCCTGAGGAAGACAGAGCCATGGTCCCTCAGGATGTGAGACCGTGATGCTTGGTATTCACGGCCAAGGCCACGCCTGACAGAGGAGGAAGCAGGGGGAGGCGAGGCAGAGGCAGGGGGGAGAGGGGTCCTTTAGGAGTGCACCCCATTGGATCAATCCTACAGTTCTTGCCTTAGCCGGTGTGGCTCAGTGAATAGAGCATCAGCCCGAGGACTGAAGGCTTCCGGGTTCGATTCCGGTCAAGGGCACCCACCACAGTTGCAAGTTCCCCTGCCCTGGTCAGGGCGCGTGCAGGAGGCAGCCAATCGATATGTTTCTCTCACATCAATGTTTCTCTTGTCTTTCCTTCTCTCTTCCACTCTCCCTAAAAATCAGTGGAAAAATATCCTCAGGTGAGGATTAACCGAAAAAAAAAAAAATTCTTGAGCATGTATGGGGTTAACTCTCCATCGAAAGTTACAGGAGAGAAAGCTGTGTTCTTTCCATTCAGTTACCTACAATGCGGCCCCTGTTCCTGCTGTCACACCTCGCCAGGAGCCCACAGGTCCTCTTAGCACACCTGCTAGGTGCCATGTGTCCTAACAAACGCCTGACACACCTTGTCTCTCATGCTCACATCATGCTCACAAGGCTGGTGGCGATCCTCCGTGTAGAGATGAGGACACGAAGCTCGGACGATACAGAGATGTGTCCCTGTTCCCACCTGATGAGGTCTGGCCCACCACAAGGCCCCTCACTCTTCACCCTTCCCGTAGGTCACCTGGCACGAAGGCTGACTGCTGCCCTGATTCTCTCCTCAATCTATGTTCACATATTGTTCTAACCAGTCCAACCCATGGAGCCGATCCTGCCTGCGCGGCACAGGCAAAATCAAACAGGTTATTTTTGCTTTGGGCTGGCAAAAAGTCAGCCGATTCAAGGGAAGTGATAATTTCTAAGTGAGAAAATAGTTTGGCATTTTGTTAAAATGCAAATATAAAAAAATAAAATCGGAGTTTTAAGTTGGCAGAATAGAGCCTTGCAGTTGCATCTGAGGTACAAATCAAACCACTGTGCTTCAGATCTGTAATGCGTTGGTCTGAGAAGGGGAAGCGGGCCTTTCTATAGTACATCAGACGGGTTTCAACTAGACGACTAGACAAGAAGCATCAGTGGGCACGTGACGGGGTTTCTGTATAGAGAGAGGGCACTCATAGTAAAAGGGTCAGATTTGTTAATACCGGGCAGAAGGGCTGTGTCCCCCGGGAGATAAGCAGGGGCCCAGTGACCAAAAGATTCAGGGAGGGTGATTAAAATCTGAGGCCAGTCCTAACCGGTTTGGTTCAGTGGATAGAGAGTCAGCCTGCAAACTCAAGGGTGCCAGGTTCGATTCCGGTCAAGGGCATGTACCTTGGTTGCGGGCACATCCCCAGTAGAGAGTGTGCAGGAGGCAGCTGATCGATGTTTCTCTCTCATTGATGTTTGTAACCTCTATCCCT
>NW_005361786.1:63024-80421 GCF_000412655.1 Myotis brandtii | reverse complement strand
TCTCTCATCGATGTTTCTAACTCTCTATCCCTCTCCCTTCCTCTCTGTAAAAAAAATCAATAAAATATATTTTAAAAAATAAAAATCATCATTAAAAAAAAAATCTGAGGCCAAAACCACATTCTAAACGCCAGAATTTTTCAGGCCCTGGCCGGGTAGCCCATGGGTTAGAGCATCGTCTCAATACGCCAAGGTTTCAGGTTTGATCGCCGGTCAGGGCACATACAAGGATCAATCAATAAGTGAAACAACAAATCGATGTGTGTGACTCTCTCAAATCAACTAAAAATAATTTTTTTAAAGAATAAACCTTTGAAAAATAAACAAAACTTCTCAGAAACACATTGTAATCATGCCATGATACTTGGTAGTGAAATATTGGAGGCATTCTGAGTAAAGAATATTTTTAAACAATTTGCAAGTTTTAATCTTTTGCTGTAAGATGGGGGGAAATGAAGAAATTATGTAATTTGGAGGAAGGAGACAAATGTATCATTATTTGCAGGTGACAATATTTACTTAGATGGCTAGAATCAACAGGCAAACTCTTTGAATAAGAAACCAGTAAAGTGGCAAATACAAAATAAAAATGCCTAAGTGAGTGCCTCTCCTCAGCAAACATGTATAAAATTTAATAGAGAAATTCTGTTCACAATAACGGTGAATAAATTTAAGACGATATTGAGAATTTGAGACTCTATTCCGTGGGGAAACCACAACTGAACAGAAGTTTATATGGAAAGAGAAATGAAAAGGCATGCTTTATTTCTACATGAGAAAACTCAATATTAAAAGACCTCAAATTCCCACCTATTCATGTATAAATTGTATTCTCTTATATTTTGGATTTGATGAGTTCTTCTGGATTAACAAATAGGGAGTATAATCCAAAAAGTTAATTGTACTGAGGAAGAATTTGCATTACTAGATACAAAAGCATCTTCTTAAATTATAACAAAAAGAGAGGGTTTGGGCCAAAGAAGTGATGAGACCAAAAAGATGTTGAAATAAAATTTAAAAACAAGGAAACGGGCCCAATGGCATACACTATTTAGATCAGTAAGAAAAAGAGATTTTAGAAAAGAGATTCTTATTTAACAAAGACTAGAATATATTTCAAATAATTAAGAAATTTAAATGTTTTTTAAAAAAAAACAAAGAGCCACGCCCGACTGGCTTGACTCAGTGGTTGAGCATCAACTTATGAACCAGGAGGTCACAGTTCGATTCCCGGTCAGGGCACATGCCCGGGTTGCGGGCTCGACCCCCCAGTGTGGGGCCTGCAGGAGGCAGCCAGTCAATGATTCTCTCTCATTGTTGATGTTTCTGTCTCTCTCTCCCTCTTCCTTCCCCTCTGAACTCAATAAAAATATATTTTTAAAATGTGTATATATATATATATATATTTTTTTTTTCTTCTGTGTTTTAAATCCTAGGTGGTGAGAGTGTAGAAACATACAGAAGGCTGCCCGAAGAGAATGCTACCAGAGAGACCGAGACCAAAGTGAAACCCAGGCCACGGGCCTTCTCAACCCTTGTGAGTCGATGCCTTCTCCTTATTCTGGCTTTTTATTTTATTTCATTTTTCGTTTTTACTTTTGGGGGGAAGGCTGTTCTCGAAAACTTTGCAGCTCCCCGCACCATTTTCTCCGCTCCTCCTGTGAGTGACAGAGCAGAGTGTCCCAACAATACCTAATGCATTTCGTGTCAGGGGCCTGTGGGTCAGCAGGGTTATTAATAAACATAGCCTCTTGTTCTAATTTCGGTCCCGTCTCTCCTCCTGCCCTGCTTTTTCTTTCGCGCCTGGTGCTGCCTGACCCCTTTCCCCGTCTTTCTGATACAAAAATGCAACCTTCCTTCCAAGTCCACGGCTGGCACGTTTCCCATGATGCTGCTCTGGTGTTGTTGTTGGTGCCGTTGAGTTTTCATGGGGCATTTAAACGTGGGTGAGATGCTTGGTGTCCTAAATCAATTCGATGCAGGCTGATATGATACTGGGGTCTGACATGTGCCGGAGGGTGGAGGGAATAAGTAAAATGGAGACAAAATGTGGATGAGCGTGGGGGGCAGGGGGTGGGGGGTACCTCGTTTTTTTTAAAAGAATTTCTGTTCAAATAGATTCATGGATCACAAATGAGCCAGACTAGAGAGGCGACTGCGATCAGCCCTAGTAAAAGGGAGCAAGGTTGGGCAGCGGAAGGCAGCTTTGAATTTTATTATCTTCCTATAGGTTTTCATAAAACAGAAAGAATTTAAAGAGTTGATCACGTACGTTTGGATGTGTGTCTATCAATTTTGTTACCCAATTTAGAGCTTGACTTACATCCTAAACTTCTATTTAAAGTAAGTCTTGTTTTTTTTGTTTTGTTTTGTTTTGTTTTTGCTGATTGTATCACACAAATAGAAGTGGCCAGCCCTGGCCAGTTTGGCTCAGTGGATAGACCGTCGGCCAGCAGACTGAAGGGTCATGGCTCTGTTCCGGTCAAGGGCATGTACCTCGGTTGCAGGCTCAATCTCCAGCTCTGATCAGGGCGCATGAGGGAGGCAACCAATGGATGTGTCTCTCTCACATCGATGTTTCTCTCTCTGTGTGTGTCTCTCCCTCTCTCTTCCACTCTCTCTAAAAAAATCAATGGAAAATTACCCTCAGGTGAGGATTGAAAAAAAAAAAGAAGTGGCCACATTGTCACCCGTACCAAAGTTGCAGGCTCAATCTCCAGCTCTGATCAGGGCGCATGAGGGAGGCAACCAATGGATGTGTCTCTCTCACATCGATGTTTCTCTCTCTGTGTGTGTCTCTCCCTCTCTCTTCCACTCTCTCTAAAAAAATCAATGGAAAATTACCCTCAGGTGAGGATTGAAAAAAAAAAAGAAGTGGCCACATTGTCACTGGTACCAAATTCTTACACACACACACACACACACACACACACGCTCCTTAAAGTCCTGAACTTTATGCAGATCCTGTCCAATGTCTTTTCACTTTGACATTTTCCAACTGCAATTTCAAATCGGAGATAACTGTGAACTAAGAAAAGTCAACGCCTACGCGCGCGCGCACACACACACACACATTTGCATGTGCTTTTCCCTAATTTATTAAACTTCAGTTCTTCCTGTCTTCTAATAAACACAAAACTGCATCTCCTACCTGAGAGCGCTCAGGAAGTTTCAAGTACCAAAAAGCAGCTTTAAAAAAAAAATATGGGAAAATAGGTAACAGGAAATGCATGGTTCTTTGTTGAATTAATCATACTTTTCAAATTAACCTATTGTGCTCTTTCCCACTCGCGAACGCATTATTTCTGTAATGGGACCTACCCACCTTTCTTAGCACAAGGGGAAGTCACCTCGAATGATGTCGTTTTTGAACACAGGGTTCATTCTAGTCTGAGCTACAGCCCCCGTATTGAAGAAATGGGGAAAAATAAAGAAATGACAAGGAATTTAATTTATTCAGAAGAAAGAGAGTTTCCTATATCTGAATTCATTATCCTGAAACATAATCGCTTTATAGCATTAACAGAAATTACGCCTGGCTTTTGGTCTTTCCCAAACTAGGAAAGAAAAGCAATGTGACTTGGAATGAATGATGCATTTGACTTGTTTAAACGGTCACCCCTTTGCGGCACAGAGAGGCAGGGATCCTAAACTCAGCTAAAACCTCCATTGCAACCAGCCGTTCATCACCCTTGGCAAGTGTCTAATTCCGTTCCTTGCTTACTCTTTTTTTTTCTCCTTTTCGAACAGCTCGTTATTACCTTTCCATAACAACCATCAAGGGGTGGCTATACCTTTCAATGTGTTCTGTGGGTCTATGGCCATTTGTCATTCATGGGAGAGTATCTAATTACGTCACTTTCTTTAAGGGCAGTATTTTTGCTACTGTACATAGGCTTGTGTGAGTGTGGACTTATGAGGCTATAGTGGGAAGGAAGACTAGGAGGAGGAGGAGGAGGAGGGGAAAGCTTTAATTGAGTGCCTACTGTGTACCACGTGGGATGGCATCTGTATCATTTATTCATAGAGCCTTTCTGTTGTGCTCCGTGTCTCGCACGTCTTTACTGGTGGTGTTTGTACATCATCGCAGTGAAGAAGATGTTGTGAGCCTTAGCAGGTGTGGCTCAGTGGATAGAGCGTCAGCCTGCTGACTGAAGAGGCCCAGGTTCGATTCTGGTCCAGGGCACTTACCTCGGTTGCAGGCTCCTCCCTGGCCCAGGCCCTGGTCAGGTCGCGTGCAGGAGGCAACCAATCGACGTGTCTCTCTCACATCAATGTTTCTCTCTGTCTTTCCCTCTCTCTTCCAGTCTCTGTAAAAATCAATGGAAAAATATCCTTGGATGAGGCTTAAAAAAAAAAAGATGTTGTTAATCTCAGGTTACAGTGGGAAAAGGGGGGCTTAGAGATGGTAGGTAACATGCCTAAGACACACATTTAGAGCCAGGATTCGAACCCAGGCTCTGCCCTGCAAACTACAGCGAATCTGATGATCATGAATAGACTTGATTTTTTTTATATATATATTTTTTTTTACAATGGTGAGGGTTCAAAGTAGAGATGAAATCTGGAGTTTGCTGCGGGCTGGGCCTGCGGTCAGTGATACCTGCTCACTTCTAAGGTCTGATCTGGGGATGCCTGAGAGGCCAGAGTAGACCCAGAGAATCACATTAGATACCGTGGTGGAAAGCATGAAGAAAGGACTGATACGTATACTGTCCCATTGGCATGACAGTACCATGTTATATAGTATAACGCCCATGACACGCGAAGGTTCAGAATAGACTAGTGACTTTGAAAAGCATGGCATCTTTGTGCCCTTCTTTTGTGCATTTTATTTATTTGTTTGTTTATTTATTTTTATTGATTTCAGAGAGGAAGGGAGAGGGAGAGAGAGAAACATCGATGATGAGAGAGAATCATCAATCGGCTGCCTCCTGCCTGCTCTACACTGGGGATCGAGCCCGCAACCTGGGCATGTGCCCTGACCTGGGAATCAAACCTCGACCTCCTGGTTCATAGGTCGATGCTCAACCACTGAGCCACACCGGCCAGGCTTTCTTGCATTTTAAATACTCTAAAGAGGCTCATTGGTTCCAAGATATCCCTTTAAGTTTTGATACATAAATGTCTGCCCATCACCGAGGGAGAAGTTTCCCTCACACTGAATGCAAACACGGTTTGATGCCTGTAGCAGCCCGCCTCTCTCATGCCCGTCTTTTTGAGTTGCTTCCTGGCCACCTCCTGGGATCAGCGGGTTGCAGGACAAGGACAGCGTGGAGAGCGTCAGTTCCTGTTCTTCCTGCTCCAGGGATAGGATTTCTTCTGAAAACGGGCAGCTTTTTTATTCACGCTCAGCCTTTTGCACACACGGCCAGGTCTCCGTGTGTCGCTGCGCCCGCTGTGGGGTGACTGGGAGCTGTTGTCTGAGCTGGGGCAGCCCTTGGCCCGCTGAGTGTAATAGCATATCTTCCTCGGGAGATTATGGGTATGATACGGGCGATGCGGAATGGAGAGGGCAGGCTGTGGACAAATTCCAAATGACTCGCGACACCCCTTTAGGACGGCCGCTGTCAAAGTATTAGCCCTTTCCACACTCAACACCCAGCGATCACATTACAGGGGGAGCTAGTGCACACACCCAAAAAGAAACCACTGGTGGATTTGCTGCTTTGAGCTCGCCTGTGTTAACACAGGAGGAAAATAGCGAACGTGTTTAGATTAGCATGGACGCCCGGCCGGTGTGGCTCAGTGGTTGAGCATCGACCCAGGAACCCAGAGGGCACCAGTTTGATTCCCAGGCAGGGCGCATGCCCAGGTTGTGGGCTCAGTCCCTGGTGGGGGGCGTGCAGGAGGCAGCTGCTCGATTTTTTTCCTCTCTCATCAATGTTTCTATCTCTCCCTCTCCCTTCCTCTCTCTAAAAATCAATGAAAACTGTGCCTAGAACATCTTTGGGGCTAATATATTGGGTATATGAATGGGTGGGTTTCCATAGTCTTCTAGACACTGTCTTTAGGGATCTTGTCTTGCTTTATTTTCTTTGTATAATAACTGGTGCCTGCTATGTGCCTGTCACTAGTCTAAGTGTTTCACTTTATTAACTCATTTAACCATCAAAACAACCATAAATGCTATAGTTGCATTATTATGCCCATTTTACAGATGAGGAAACTGAGAAACAGACAAACCAACATGCTCAAGGCCACACACCTGGTATATTGGCAGGACCAGGATTTAACCCAGTTCCAGAGACCCTACAATTAACCACTGCTTATGAGCTACTTGGAGAAATAAACCCATAACAATTTCCCACATAATCACTAGTGACAACAAAGACCCTAAAACCCCAGAAAGCCCGGCGTCTGCAATATTTAGATCGATGATTGGGCAAAACTGTAAAAGACACACTCGTCAATTTGTTTTAAAAAAAAATGAGACACAGACTCTAAAAGCTACCAAAAAGCCAAAACAAAATGCAATTTAATGGGGATAAACATGAGACATTCTTCCATGCAGTAAACCCCCTTGTGGGAGACCTGGGTGACTGAGATCCGACTCCCCCGTGTGGGGCTCCTCCCTGTCTCGGTTGTCTAAAGCCAGTCACGAGGCCTGGTGGACAGTCCTGGTCACTCTGAGTATTTTATTTGTCCCTGAACATTTCGTAAAAGACTCTGGCAGCCTGGCCGGGGTGGCTCAGTGGTTGAGGGTCGACTTATGAACCGGGAGATCACTGGTTCAATTCCTGGTCAGGGCACCTGCCCGGGGTGCGGGCTCGATCCCCAGTGTGGGGCGTGCAGGAGGCAGCTGATCAATGTTTCTCTCATCGATGTTTCCCTCTCTCTCTCTCTCTCTCTCTCTCTCTCTCCTTTCCTCTCTGAAATCAATAAAAATAGAGAGAGAGAGAGAGAGAGAGACACTCTGGCCAACCCAGGCAACCCAGGAAAGCAAAACCTCTGTGTCCACATCATATGGGGAGCTGGGGGATTATCCAATAAAACAAACGTGGGCGCTTGAGGGCTGGGGAGAAGGAAAGTTGTTGAGCGTGTCAAAGTCTGTCCTGCACTAAAGGAAAGAGGTGACGACATATTGCTTCTGAGGACAGAATCCATCCCAGGAGAGATGCTCCAGACAGATTTCTGCTTTCATCGAAGGAACCAAACTGCCTAAAAGCAAAGCTCCCCAAGAGTGGTAACCGTGGGGACCCTGAGCCCGGACCCGTCCCTCTCTCTGGGCGGCTGGCCCTGGCCCACCTGGCGGTCTTCACCCAGACCAGTGGTCGGCAAACTGCGGCTGGCGAGCCACATGCGGCTCTTTGGCCCCTTGAGTGTGGCTCTTCCACAAAATACCGACTTCTGCTCATGGGCCATGAAGTTTTAATCGCACTGTACATGTGCGCCCGCACGTGGTATTTTGTGGAAGAGCCAAACTCAAGGGGCCAAAGAGCCGCATGTGGCTTGCGAGCCGCAGTTTGCCGACCACTGACCCAGACCTTCCTATATGGATGTCGCCTGCCTTGAAGTTACACCTCCTGAAAATTTCTGCCGCGTGTCTGCCTAGCCAGCTGCCCATCCCAGACCTCCGGGGGAAGTTGACCGTCTTGTTCTTTAAGATCCTTCAAGGGGAAGATGCCATGACTTCTTTTTTTCTAAATATATTTTTGTTGATTTCAGAGAGGAAGGGAGAAGAAAGGAGAGATAGAAACATCAATGATGAGAGAGAATCATTGACCGGCTGCGTCCTGCACCCCCCCCACTGGGGATCGAGCCCGCAACCCGGGCATGTGCCCTGACCGGGAATGGAACCATGACCTCCTGGCTCATAGGTCGTCGCTCAACCACTGAGCCACACCAGCCGGGGCCCAAGACTTCTTGATTCTATTCCGGAGCCTTGAATTCCAGAATGTTTTCAAAACCGGTTGTCCCTGTTTCGTAGCTGAAGAAATATCAGAGGGCTGAGTAAGGACAGAATTAAAGGGAGATACGATCTCCCCTCTCACACCTGGATTCCTTCTTCCCTCTATACCACCAGCCTTCGCACTGCCACAGAGCGCCTCAGTCCTAACCTTATTCTAGAAAATTGGTCTGCTCCCCAGTGGCCCCGGTATCATTTAGCTGAGAGCTTACTATCATCTCTAAGTTAATTTGTGAGTTAATTGTAAGTGTCAGGAGGCTCCGACGCTGCAGAAAACGTCCATTATGGAGATAAACCCAGGTTAGAAAATTCCAGAATTGAGCGGGGTTGGGTTTCTGATCGGTTTCTATCAGGAAAATATGTTGGCGTGGGAAGGGCCTGGAACGATATCAAATATGAGTGTCCTCCGAGGGCAGCCCTCCACTAAGTGGACACTGGATTCTTGGATAAAAATACTGTCCAAGATTCCATCACACGCCACCCTCAGAGCCTCAATCACGGTTTCATCTAAATGACCTCCGACCTGTAGAACATTACACAGAGGCACTCGCTCCCTGCCTATGCGTTTTCCAACTTGCCGGTTGGACGTGGTGGGGAGGGTGGCTCGACGAATCTCTGAACACGTAGGCCCCACAGCCCATGGGGAGATAAGGCTAGTCTTTCCCGCAGGGCAGCGCCGGGCAGGCCGGTCCCACTGCTTCCCTTGCTGTCTGACCTCTGTGGTTCCTCCTCCCCCCCACCCCCAAGGCCAAGCCCTGAACATCAGGATTCTGTTCAGAGATTTAAGATGAATATTTTCCCAAAATACTCACCTGGGAGCGATCCGCGTTACACCAAGTGGGGGCTGGTCTTTCTTTGTAAAAGGAAACCTAATCTGAGGCCCAAATGATCCAAACCCCTAGCAGCCTCCAAATTTGGGCCACATGATGGGGTTGGGGTATGTTTGCCTACTCGGCTGTATTGGCCACGATCTAGGTCTCACCACTCTCAGCAGCATAGCTTCTCCGATACTAACTCCATTCTGTCATTTTTTAAATATATATTTTATTGATTTCAGAGCAGAAGGGAGAGGGAGAGAGAGATAGAAACATCAAAGATGAGAGAGAACCATGGATCGGCTGCCTCCTGCACGCCCCACACTGGGACCGAGCCCGTAACCCGGGCATGTGCCCTGACCAGGAATCGAACCGTGACCTCCTGGTTCATAGGTCGATCAATGCTCAATCATTGAGCCATACCGGACGGGCTATCATTTTTACTGATTAACCCACTGTCTACTGAAAAACGGGGTACTATTGGAGTGCAAGGTACTTAAGCAAAAGATGCCAGAAAGCCTTTATTTTGTAACTTCTTTCGCCAAAAATCATTTTCCAGGAGAGGCAAACGGCAAAACCACATCCTGACACATCAGACACAATTAGACTCTCCCTGGGTGAGAAATCCAGGCTCCCAGGGCAGGGATCTGTGTGGTGGGCGTCTTCCTTGGAAGAGAAGATTCAGCTCCCCACTCATTGCAATTTCAGGGCAAATAGCAACAGGCTTTTCCTACCTGCTTTTCTCCACGCTCAGACACACGGGTCAAAAGAGGAGTCGGCGTGCGGCTGAAATGTCTGTAATTTACAGTCTCCAGCATGTGGGCCGGGGCCGAACGGCTCTTGGCTACACATTGTAAACAGAACGTTGTTGCCTCTTAATCTGGGTAATTGGTCCCAAATGCTGTCGCCACTCTTCAGATCGGATGCTTCACATACTTTGAAAGAACCTGGAACTTCTCTCCTCTGGCAGGGAGAAGTCGGGGGCAGAAGGCAGTATTTTCATCAGCACCCAGACTCCTATGAACAGCCAGGCGATTTCACTGGGGGGCCTCCTTGGAAGAGGGGGTGTTTACCCATCTATCGGTGGCTCCCCCCTCCTAGCCATCTGTGGGATGTTTCCTTGACACGGCCAGCTTCTTCAAGAGCCAGGGGGGCCCTGACCGGTTTGGCTCAGTGGATAGAGCAGCCGTGGGCAAACTACGGCCCGCGGGCCGGATCCGGCCCGTTTGAAATGAATAAAACTAAAAAAAAAAAAGACTGTACCCTTTTATGTAATGATGTTTACTTTGAATTTATATTAGTTCACACAAACACTCCATCCATGCTTTCTTTCCGGCCCTCCGGTCCAGTTTAAGAACCCATTGTGGCCCTCGAGTCAAAAAGTTTGCCCACCCTTGGGATAGAGCATTGGCCTGCAGATTCAAGGGTCCCGGGTTCGATTCCAGTCAAGGGCATGTACCTTGGTTGCGGGCACATCCCCAGTAGGGGAGTGTGCAGGAGGCAGCTGATCGATGTTTCTCTCTCATCGATGTTTCTAACTCCCTATCCCTCTCCCTTCCTCTCTGTAAGAAATCAATAAAATATATTTAAAAATAAAAATAAAAAGAGCCGGGGGGGACCGAGCCACCTCCTACAGGATGTCAGCCAGGTTGCAGAAGCGGGGCTTTGCCTCATTCCAGTGTAATGTGTTCTTATCGGTACGTTCCTTGAGGGTAACGCAGCATAATGAAATCTGGCTGAAAACCAGTTGTTCAGTGACCTCGTCTTCAGGGCAAAGCCATGGGGATGTTGTGAGAGAAAAGACAGGGTGGCATTCTGGGAGGGGTCCAGGCTGAGGGAGGACCCTGGGCCCGGCACAACCTCCCTGAGGCTCAGTTTTCATATCTGTAAAGTGGACATAATACATCCCTTGCAAACTCATCCTGAGGATGAAATGAGAAAGTAACTATAAAGGTTATGAGGACCCTGCCTGGTTTGGCTCAGTGGATAGAGCGTTGGGCTGCAGACCAAAGGGTCCCGGGTTCGATTCTAGTCAAGGGCATGTACCTTGGTTGCTGGCTACTCCCCGGCCCGGGCCGTGGTTAGGGCTCATGCAGGAGGCAACCAATCGATGTGTTTCCCTCACATCGATGTTTCTCTCTCTCTTTCCCTCTCTCCCTAAAAATCAATGGGAAAATATCCTTGGGCAAGGATTAACAAAAGATAAAAAATAACAAAATAGCCCTAACCGGTTTGGCTCAGTGGATAGAGCATCGTCCTTGGAACTGAAGGGTCCCAGGTTCGATTCTGGTCAAGGGCATGTACCTTGGTTGCGGGCACACCCCCAGTAGGGGGTGTGCAGGAGGCAGCTGATCGATGTTTCTCTCCCATCGATGTTTCTAACTCTCTATCCTTATCCCTTCCTCTCTGTAAAAAATCAATAAAATTTAAAAAACAAAAAAACAAAAACAAAATAAAGGTTGCGAGGGTATTCCACATATTATTCTGATCAAAGCATTTTTGAAACCCTATTCCTGAAGCCTGTTTTCCTGCTTCGACCTACACAAGTCAGGGCCCAAACTTTTTTCTCCTGGGGGAGTGCCGGTTTCGGCTTCAGTGTTCCAAGAAAACATAGCCTTGCTCATGGGTCTTGCAAGACCAGGACAAAGTCCGAGTTCCTGTCATTTGTTCTTCTCTTAGACCTTCCTCCTTGCGTCTCTCCGCTCTCCCTGGTGACACTGTCGGGCCTTCGTTGTCCTCCTGAATATTTCTAGAATGGCCTTGAGCTCTACATTAGCCACTGCTCCTCTGAGTTCCACCTCGTTCTCTCCTTTGACCTTTCCTCCCAACTCACACTCCCGCCCTGTCATTCTTGTCCTTTTTCCCTTTGAATTCCACTCGGTTTATCTCTGCCCCTGCTGCCCTGCCTGGCCTACATAGGTGGCATTCCAAGGGGAGATGAGCAGAGGCTTCTGGGAGATTCGGGAAGCCAGCTCCCTCCTTCTGGGTGGGAAGGTGAGGCAGGAATGAGCATTCTCTCCCTCGGCTTCTCCCATCACAGTTACTACTCGCTGTTCTCCAGAGTTTAAACAAAAAAACTGGGAAATGTCTGCCTCGTTCCTAGTGTAGCAGTGTGTTCCCAGGACAACACCATGACTGCGTTCTACAGAGATTCCAGAACAAGACATCCCGGGGCTCCGCTCCCGTAACGAGCAGGGTAACCTTGGACCAGTTACGTCACTTCCTGGGCCTAGTCCTCTTCAGCCGCAGAATGGAAATAGCAGTGTTTGCTGCCACTGCTTTTATTTCGTTAAATGTATTTTTATTGATCTCAGAGAGGAAGGGAGGGAGAGAGAGAGACAGAAACATCAATGATCAGAGAGAATCATTGATCGGCTGCCTCCTGCACGCCCCACACTGGGATCGAGCCCACAACCCTGGGCATGGGCCCTTGACAGGGAATGGAACTGTGACCTCCTGGTTCGTAGGTCGGCGCTCAACCACTGAGCCACACCAGCCGGACTGCCTGCTACTGTTATGGTCAACTTAATTGAGTTAAGACAGAGCTTAAAACAGTAAGCATTCAAGAAATGTTCGCTAATATTTCATCTAGGCTCTCCTTGATTTAAAAAAAACATACGTATGCCCCGGCCGGGTACTCAGTTGTGATACACCAAGGTTGTGGGTTTCATCCCTGGGTCAGGACACATACAGGAATCAACCAATGACTCTCTCCCTCTCCCTTTTTCTCGCTCTAAAAAAGTCAATTTAAAAAATAATTTTTTTTTAAAATATATTTTATTGATTTTTTACAGAGAGGAAGAGAGAGAGATAGAGAGTTAGAAACATCGATGAGAGAGAAACATCGACCAGCTGCCTCCCGCACATCTCCCACTGGGGATGTGCCCGCAACCCAGGTACACGCCCTTGACCGGAACCGAACCTGGGACCCTTCAGTCCGCAGGCCGATGCTCCATCCACTGAGCCAAACCGGTTTCGGCTAAAAAATAATTTTTAAAAATGTTTAAAAAGAACCAACCAGCCCTGCCTGGTTTGGCTCAGTGGATAGAGTGTCAGCCTGTGGACTGAAGGGTCCCAGGTTTGATTCTGATCAAGGGCACATGCCCGGGTTGTGGGCTCCATCCCCAGTAGAGGGCATGCAGGAGGCAGCCGATCCATGATTCTCTCTCATCATTGATGTTTCTATCTCTCCCTCTCCCTTCCTCTCTGAAATCAATAAAAATATATATTTTTAAAAAACAGTGAATGCATAAATAAGTGGAATAACAAATGGATGTCTTTCTCTCTGTCTCTCTCTCTTCAGTCACACACACACACGCATGTACACACATACATGCGCACACACGCACAAACACACAAAACCCTTATGTATCCTTAACTGTCAGTGTCCTCACTGGGCTCTCATATGTGGTCACCTTTCCACATACGTCATTGGAAATTTGCTTCATATACTGTTCTTCCCATATTTCAGAGTGTTACAGGAAATATGAAATCAAATAGGCAAAAACAGCCATTTCAAACACATCTTCTGGTTCTCTCCCCCCAGCCCCTCATCTATCCATCATTAGCTATAGTGGGATGAAAGCTTTCTTAGTTATGAACCCCAAACACAACTGTAGTTTACCCTAAACGGAGCGAGTCTGGGTCCGGTTTGGGGAAACCTGGTTTGAATTTTCGTTGAACCTCCTTCGACTCCTAAGCACCCAACGAGGATTTATCGTTGCAGGCGGGTACCAAGCGAAATTTGCTAAGTTCATCTGAGTTTTCCTTTGGCTTTGTCATCGGAATGAACTCAAAATTGCATGCAGCCTTAATCCTTATATTTATGGGTTTTCTGCCATTTTCACCTCAGTGGATAAAAAAAAAAATTTTATTAAAAATTGAGACTTGCTGGTTAGTATTTGAGCACATTGAAATACTCCAGAATGTATACATTTCTGTCTCGATAGTAAATTAGGGAAATATACTTCTGGTAACGTGTGCTTTAATGAGTCAAGCCATTTTTGCAACTATAATCGCCTTTATTTCATACCCTGTAGATTATCCAGGAAATTCCAAGTGATAGTTAACAGAAAGGATTTCTCTCTGCCAACATGGAAAGATCTGCAGTGCCCCCTCTTTTCATCCTGGCTCAGTTAAACTGTGACTTTAAAAATCAAATTTGTAATATTTAAGCTGTCTCCATTTTTGCGCTGCATCCCCCCAGAAGTCAGGCTCCCAGACTTTAAGCTAGCTAATTTTCTCAAATTATATGCTAGAGGTTGGGGAGATTTCAGGCTGCATCTTGTACGTCCAAATGATAGGTTCACGGTTTGTGATTGACGATCTTGTTCATATACGTGATGTATGCCCATTAGATCAGCGGGCCTTCTGGGATGAGAAGATTAGGCCAAAGTGAGCTTCGAGAAATTTCTAACGCCTCCGCTTGCGGAAATATAGGCAACACGCTTCCAGTTTAATTATAAGACAAATAATCTCTTAAATAACTTAATATGGAGATTAATATATCAGTGAGCTCTACAAAGATTTCTTGCCTAAAAGGACATTTTTCCTTCCAACAGTTAAGTGAAAGCTTTGCAGTTCTATTACTTTGAATATTTACTTTTTAAATATAGCTAAACAAAGTTATTCTGGGAGGATTTTTATTCTTAAGAAATATGCACTGAGTAAAATTCCCCCAAACAATCCTGATAGCGTTTGATAAATTGACTTCATTTGATATTAGTTAAAAAAATTAAAATCTGAAAACACACAAAAAGTCGGGGTTTTTTTCCCCTTTCTTCTAATCTGTAGTCCCCAAACGACTGCTCACAAAAATAAACTTTACAACATCTTGGAGCATCGCAAAGAACCTGGTCAAGGTTTGTCTTGGCCGGAAAAGAAAGCAGTTTTGCTATTCAAAAAGTTGGCCTCCCTCGCTCAGTCCCCACAAGGGCAAAGCCAGCTAATCTTAGATGGCGATTCTAATTAATTCTGTAATCCAAGTTAGTCCTCCATCATGTTTTAAAATATGATCAAACAGTAGGGACCGAGAAAAAAAAAAAGAGGCCGTTTCAAACATACCTCAAAATAGAAAAACGGAGCATTTTTTAAGGGGACTTTTCTGTGTCTAAGTTAGAGGTTGCAAAAATGTCTTCATGTAACAGCAACAAAACAGTCCAGTTAGTGTCAGATTTTCGTGGGTAAGTATTCCAGGTGTCATCGTAGACAGCAGAGCAGCTAACTACGGCTCTAACACACTGTACACAGCCAGTGACCCACCCTCGCACACATGCGCACACACGAACATGCCCCACGAAACCTGCCCAGGCCCTGCCCGGGCTGCTTCTAACGGGCATATTGTGAGCCCTGGCGAGAATTGTAATCTACACGGTTTGAAAATAGGGGCCTTTTAAATATGCTGCCGACAATTTGTGATGGTCATCGCGAAAATGCTGCTCCATTATCCTTCTCCATTCGGAATGAATGAGGCTACTTAATTTCAGGCCATACTTGGTGAGGTCAGCACGGAACGGGGCGGGTGGGGGGTGGCCCTCGCTAGACATCGCTAATCTCTTTCAGCTGAGAGTGATGAATTAAAGATGAAGCCTGCTTTTGCAGGCCTAATTTAGAATGTATATCAAAAAAAAAAAAAAAAACCTACAGCAAATAATACTCTAGCCGACAACAAAGGAAAACTTGCTCTCTCAGGCTCCCCGGGCTGTGTGGGTTTGCAAGACATTTTCTGGCCTCTCTGGCAATCCATCCAGCTGTGGCCGGGGCAGCCGTATCAGGGAAATCGAGCCCTCTCTCGCACACGGCCATGTGGACAAAAAGTGGTATTAAAGGGAAGAAAGAAAAAGCAAAAACAAAAGACAGCAATCGGGGTTTGATCCCTTGTGTATTAAAATTCCACGGGCACATTAGGCTTCTTCTTCTTCTTTTTTTTTTTTTTTCTTCTTTTTTTCCCCCTCCCAGGACTGACAAAGATCCCAAATTAGCAATACCTATATGCGAGCAGCGACCACCCAGCTCCCACGGGGGCATTTCAAAGCAACACGCTAAATGAGGCGGCCCGTTGTTTTTAAAGCAGATATCCTAATGAGGCTTATTAGGTTTTGCCATGTCTCTGTTTTGAAAGCCAATAGAGATTGTCCAGGTAGATAATGCGATAGCTTTTATGAAGCCAAGAAAGAGATTGTAAGACCGCATGTGCCTCCAAGCCACGGTGTTCTGATGAAAGTCAATGCTAAACCAACTTCCCCAGTTGTGAAAGCGGAGGGACTCCCTGATGTAAATTCTACCGAGAAGAAGGAATTCGTCATAATTTCTCAAAGATAACCACTCCAGCCCGGCCGGCGTGGCTCCGTGGTTGAGCGTCGACCTATGAACCAGGAGGTCACGGTTCGATTCCCCGTCAGGGCACAGGCCCGGGTTGCGGGCTCATCCCCAGTGTGGGGCGTGCAGGAGGCAGTCGATCAGTGATTCTCCCTCATCGTGGATGTTTCTATTTCTCTCCCTCTTCCTCTCCCTTCCTCTCTGAAATCAATAAAAATATATTAAACATAAAAAATAAAAATGATAACCACTCCAAGTCCCTAAGGACAGCAGAAAAGGTGGCTTACCCCCAAGACTGGAGAAGTCACCTTGCAAAAATGATTTCCGCACCCCTCCCAAGAGAAGCCTGACATGGTAACGTGCGCACTCCCCGACGGGCAGCCACCACGGAGCCCGACTCTGTATCCCAGTAGCCCTCATTAGAAAAAAAGCTGCTTCGAATTAGGTCCAATCTACACGCTGAATCAATCTTTCATCCCTTTGATTGCTTCTGAAAATATTTATATTTCTTAATAATGCACATTTTGTCTCGCAACTTCTGATTAATCCCAGACAGGGGTTCCCATCGCCAGCAGTGGATGTGGGAGGGTGATGTAGGACGGGAAAAGGAAGATTTAAAAAAAAAAAAAAAAACACCGATTTTTTTTCCCATGGGGGAGCCATTAGACCAGTGATGGTGAACCTATGACACACGTGTCAGAGGTGACATGCGAACTCATTTTTTTGGTTGATTTTTCTTTGTTAAATGGCATTTAAATATATAAAATAAATATCAAAAATATAAGTCTTTGTTTTACTATGGTTGCAAATATCAAAAAATTTCTCTATGTGACACGGCACCAGAGTTAAGTTAGGGTTTTTCAAAATGCTGACACGCCGAGCTCAAAAGGTTCGCCATCACTGCATTAGTCCAGATCTAGCAGTTGGGGCTATGGCGTATCCAAGGAGGGTGGTAATAAATACAGATCGGAATATCGGAGTGGCCTCGTGGAGATGAGGGAATATTCTTATTCTTGTGCGATTCTTCATTGCAGTTTTGACTCTCTGGTTAGCTTACTCGATTTTATGAAAAATGATGGTGGGAGAGATGTAGGAAGATTTCATATTACAACCAACAATAACACATACAAGGCAAAACTAGAGCAATAGCTATAATCTGGACATGACATAGTGTGGGGGGATGTTTGGGGGAGTGGGGTGGGTTCTTGGTTTGAGGGCCAAGAGAAAGAGGGTCTAGTTTCAACTTTGTCACCAAAGAGCTGGGCGATTGACATTCTGTCAGTCACCTGACCTCTCCAGGCCTCAGATTTTTCCTCTTGCCTTTTTTTTTAAATATATTTTTATTGATTTCAGAGA
>NW_005361786.1:59389-62866 GCF_000412655.1 Myotis brandtii | reverse complement strand
AGAATCATTGATTGGCTGCCTCCTGCACACTCCACACTGGGGATCGAGCCATAACCCAGGCATGTGCCCTGACAGGGAATTGAACCCTGACCGCCTGGTTCATAGGTCAACGTTCAACCACTGAGCTACGCCGGCTAGGCTCCTCTTGCTTTTTACCTGGGAATTTGGTGAGTTTTCAAGGCTCTGGTTTCTCTTAAGAACTGCCACGGGCTGAAGTACTCCGTGGGCTCTGGAGGCCGAGGGGAAGCCAGCGGAGCCCCTATCCCATGTCCCCTGGCCAGTCTCTGAGACAGAAACCACCCCTTCTCCACGTGCCCCACACATCCTCAGGGGTGGTGTGGCCTCTCTGGGCCACTGCTTCCTCTTAGAACAGTGGTTCTCAACCTTGGCTGCACATTAGAATCACCTGGGAATCTTTTTAAAATCCTGATTTCTGGGCCTCATCCTCTGGAAAGTTCTTATAAGACGGTGGTTCTCAACCTTGGCTGCACATTAGAATCACCTGGGAATCTTTTTAAAATCCTGATTTCTGGGCCTCATCCTCCGGAAATTCTGTTTCTTTGTTATGGGGTGGGGCCACAACATTAGTAACAAAGAAACAGAATTTCCGGAGGATGAGGCCCAGAAATCAGGATTTTAAAAAGATTCCCAGGTGATTCTAATGTGCAGCCAAGGTTGAGAACCACTGTCTTAGAAGGAAGCACCCCAAAGCAACAGTTGCCTTTGGCACACCACCCCATTTTACAGATCAGGCAAATAAAGGCCAGAGAGGCCGAGCCCAGACTTGGGAGCCAGTAAAACTACAGTTTAAACCCAGGCCTCCCAAACCAAGCTCTATCGTGCTGCGACACACTGGCCCAGATTTTTAAAGAAAGGAACCTGGGAGACCTAGGCCCAGATTTTTAAATTCCAAAAATAAGTGGGATTTCTTGTGACCACTCAGTGCAATTGGAAACAGGGCATAGGCTGGGCAGTGGCTCCGAATTCAGACTCCCTGCATTTGAATAACGTGTCCACAACTTGGCGGCAATGTCACCTTCAGGCACGTCCCTAAACTCCATGTGTATTGTTGTTTTTTTATCTTAAATAATGGAAGTAATAACAGTATCTACCTTGGAGAGTTGTATAGCGATTAAATAAAGTAACATATGTTTACCATTGTTCTGATATATAGTAAATGTTAGTTGCTGTTAGTATCACCATCATCTCCTTCATTTACATAATCACTTGGAGTAGGAAGACCCTAAGTTCAGCCGACGTGGCTCAGTGGTTGAGCATCCATCTGTGAACCAGGAGGTCACGGTTCAATTCCTGGTCAGGGCACATGCCCAGGTTGCAGGCTTGATCCCCAGTGTGGGGCATGCAGGAGGCAGCCAATCAATGATTCTCTCTCATCATTGATGTTTCTCTCTCTCCCTCTCCCTTTCTCTCTGACATCAATTTAAAAATTTTTGAAAGAAAGGAACCTGGGAGACCTAGGTACAAATTCTGACTGTGTTCCTGTTACCTCCATGGCCTCGGATAATTCTCTGAGCCTCAATTTACTCATCAGCAAAATGGGCATTCAGAATATCTGCATGTACAGGAATTCAGTAAAAATCACATGCATCAGGCATGGGCGATAGCTTTTTAAACCCTATAAAAATACAGGGTTGGTGGTTTATTAAAAGATTATATTAAAAGATCTTCCTACATTGAAAGGTCTATGAGTACTTAGAAGAGATGTTACCACTCATCTGTTTCTGAAACAAACCACCTTCGAAATGAGATATACCCAACACTGTTAAATCAAAAAGAAAACCAAGCATTTTCTTGGTGGTTGTTGTCATTCCTTTCATCCTATTCTACTGTTCTCTACCTGAACTTGCCGTCCTCTCATAGTTGTATTTTACGAGAGAATTCGATGACAATTGGGTCAAGGGGCAGGGTTTAGAACGGGAAGATGCAGCCCCCTCTCCTCTCTGCCTTCCAGGAAAAGAGAGAAATATCTCAGAGGAAAGAAAACACATTTTATGAAACATTAAATGGTGGCTTCCAAGCGGCTAAAATGCTGTCAGACTTTGCTATTTACCAGCTGTCCCTGGTGCGAACTTAAAAACATATTCGTTATTGCCCGGCCGGCGTGGCTCAGTGGTTGAGTGTCGACCTAGGAACCAGGAGGTCACGGTTCGATTCCAATCAAGGGCACATACCTGGGTTGTGGGCTCGATCCCCAGTAGGGGGCCTGCAGGAGGCAGCCGATCATTGATTCTCTCTCATCATTGATATTTCTCTCTCTCTCCCTCGCCCTTCCTCTCTGAAATCAAGAAAAATATAATTTAAAAAAACATGTTCATTATCGAGATGTCATTTTGTTTAAGCTACAGAAGCATCGGGGGTGGGGAACTGTTTTCGGAGCGGGATTATTAAAGAGTTTGGGGCCCAAAGGTGTGTGTCTATTTGAAAAAGAAATTTTCTGATTGCAGATAACTCCTCAATTTGATTTAGCGTCGAACGATAGCGATGGGGTTGATAAGTGAGCATTCATCGGTAATTCATCTTGCGCCGGTAGAAATTCACAGCAAAGCATGCTTTCCCAACAGTGACAAGCCCTATTAATCTTCCCGAGACACATTTCAATAGGCGTCCCCATCTGTGGCCGACATCTAAACACTCTGGCATCACCGGCGACTCAGGGACACCTTTCAAGCTACACCCGCGCGAACGTGATGCTAGATTGGCCTCCATTTTTTAACCTAATTCTCTCTCCTCCTTCCATTAGCCTCCTTGCCTGGGTTTTCTGCTCCCGTGTCACTGCATTTCCAAGAGAGAGCTCTCAGAGATTCGGGTTCGTGGAGATGCTCCGTCTCCCGCAAGGTTAGCCACCACCAACTTCTGGACAAATTAAAATGGCCAGGATTCCAGGCCTGACAGTTGCCGGCCTGGGAGCGGTGTGTCCGTGGACAGCAAACCCCGCTTACATGAAGCCCGCGAGTGCATTGGGAGGGCTTAGGGAAGGGGGAGGCCGCCACATCCACCCCACTTCATATGCACCAGGCAATTTATTACCTTCACCTGGGATGTTCATTGCAGCGCAGGGAATGCTGGGAAGAAGTGAGGCATTTGGGAAGAGGGGATGGAGGGAAAAGAAACCTTCTGTGTTGAAACATCCAAAGGCCGGGCCCTCCGATAGAGAAGGAAACATAGCAACCACTTTAGGGAGAGATGGTTGCACTCAGATGACCTTGTGGTGCCCGCAGCTCTCTCTGGCTGCCAGGTCAGTCCAGGTGAGAAACGTGGAGGAGTGCGCTTGGTTGGACTATTTTCAACCTCCTCGTGGGTTTGGTCTTGCAAAGAAATAAAATTCACACCGCGTTTTTCTTGCGCACTTTCAGAATCTTACCAAAGATAAAACTCCTTGACACATGCTCGTTTTTGGAAAGATTAGGCACAGCTATATAATGAATAATATAATAAATTAATATATTATATTATATT
>NW_005361786.1:54011-59340 GCF_000412655.1 Myotis brandtii | reverse complement strand
TATATACCAAATATAATATAATATATAATAATCAGATTTTTTAACTTAATTTGACTTTTCTGTCCCTGTGTGATGTGAAATATACATGTTACGAGCACGTGAGTACGTGTATCCATTTATGTGACCAAGAAAGACATTCTCTAAAACATCTCCTCATACAAATTATTTTCCCCGATGATCACGGGAGTTGGTCCTAGATCTCAGGAACCTGATTGTAGGCGGCAGGTTTAAATGTACCATATTAATAACTTGTTATCCAAGACAAATTAAGTCCTTATGTGTCAAAAGCACTCGGCACTGGATTATCTACAAGACAAGTATTTATTGAATAAACGTTGAGTCCAATTTCATTTTAATGTGACTGACTGTACGTTCCGGCCTCTTAGGCAGAGATAAAACCACGCAGACCTATGACTGTGTTGCAACATTACACCTAACTTGTCTAGTTCTATTACTGTCTCCTAACTTAGTATATGGAAAGAAGGCATTTTTTTTTCTGTTTTTTTTTCTTCTTTTGGTCGTGGTTGTTCTGAAGAGCAAGGGGGAGAGATAGAAAACCGGCTGGCATTCAGCCTAAAGAGAAATCATTGAAACAAATTAATCCTATGCCGTTTAAATTGACATGGTAATCCATCATCACAGAAGGCAAACTCTGAAAGCAATCTAGTCCTCGCCCTGCTCTTCCCCTGGCCCCGGAGGCACGGAGACAGATAGGAGAGGAAGGAGGGGGGTCATCATAAAAGTTAGGGGCGCCTTGGCAAAGAATCAGAGTGGTTGGCTCAGCTCTGGGGGCGCCCAGCCCCTGCAAACCTCCTTCGGAGAGGAGAGGTGGACTTGCAACAGTTGCTTCCCCAAGTTCCTCTCCGAGGCAGCTTCCCTGCTAGCCTGCCTCCTCCTCCTGGCTCCAGGCTTCTCAGTGCAGTCGAACCAGGGCCTTTGAAAAGTACATCAACTGGGAAATTCACCAGGAACTTACACAGACATTTTCCCACGGTGCCAAGGGGCTTGTGAGGTGGGGTGCAGGATTGGGGCTTGATTTTAGTTTTGTTGTTTTGGTGGGGTTTTGGGGGGGGGAGCGGGGACCAGATCTTTTTTGGCTTTTCTTCTGTAAATCATCTTGTTGGAGGCTCCATGCAAAAGCACGTTGCTGTCATTTTGAAAGTGAAGATTATGTCACATCACTAAAAACTGAGGCGCACCATCCTGCCCCGTCACTTTCCCAGGTCTTTTATTTTAGACGCTTCTTTTTCAACCCTTCCTTCGCTTCTAAAAGCCTGCAAGTTGTTCAAACTTGCTTAAGAGTCAAAAAATTCTATTTAAAACTGTAGCCATCCATCTTGGTAGATGGTTACGATGAAAAAACCCTTATTAAGAGCTCCCCTGTGCAAACAGTGTGTGTGTATTTTCAACAGACTGGATCCTCAGGGGTTTTTTTTTCCCTCTTTAACTTATATATAGAATGTTGTTCTTGCTTTTCTTTTTTGGGGGGGAGTGGAGATTCTCACCTCCTCATTACTGCGTGGACATACAAAATTTAAACACAGAAATGAGTATTACGTTTCCGTTTAATAAGGCATCAAAAAGCTATAAAGGCAGGACAATTTTGAAAATAATTTTTAATCTCAGAAATGTCACCCTGTTAACAATAGACAGTGTATGACGACAGAAACCCAGATACCTTAAGGCCAAAGTAAAGAAGGCAGAGAGCATGGAAATAAAACTGCCCGATTTCAGTTTATCTAGGATAGAGTTTCTTCCAGTTTATTAAGAAAACTTTATATGTTCCTGTAACTTTAGCGTAAACATCACACCTCTTTTCTATAATTAGAATTTTTATTCCCTGGTTTTTTAAAGGGGGCGAATAGTACCTGCATATCAGCTAATGATGCTTTTTTTTTAAGTTTGTAAGCGAAAAAGACAAATGGAAGCCATTTCCAGGCTAAATAGGAAGAGAGTTAAAAACTCTTACATCAGATATTCATCCACAGTCACCCAGTTGCAATGTTAATAGTTGCTAGGAAAGAAGAACAGATTTGGATGCTGATGGGTGTCTGTGTTAACAGGACCTGGGATATTCAGATAGTAGCTCTTGAACAACCGGTCAGTTACACTCTCTGAATTTTGCCTTTGAATTTGTTTTCAATTCATAAACGGTAGACTTCGGCAGAATAGTGGGTCATTTTAAAATCCATTGAATTAACCAAAGTCGTATGAAAAATCAATGAATACACAAGTGTAAGTCCTTACCACTCAGAGGATTCTATGGAAAAAAATATCTTTTTAAAGCACCCCCCCCCCATGTAGATTTCACAACGCTAGCTAGCTTTTCTCTCATTGCTTGGTAACATGGCAACAAAAGTATATGCCAGGTGAAAATGTGCAACATAACATGGGGAGCCGATAAGTAAGCTATTACTATACATTCTGCAAAGAAATCAGGTGGCCTGATTTTTTTTTCACTTCCTCCCCCTGACATGGGAGGTGATGTCGAGAAATAGCTAATGTCAGGAGCCAGTATTCCCTGCCTTCTTTCTGCGTTTTCACTTTTGCTTTCAACTATTTTAAGTGATATCATCTCAATCAATTTCCCTCAGTCAAGCACATCATAATCTCTCCAGCGATGACCATTAATATATTCAAAATCGCCAGGGACAAAGAGGTAAAAAAGTGCCTTTCTCTATCCTGGATTCAAAATAAAAATTTTAAAAAAAACACGAGCGTCAATTTTATTTAAACGTTACACTTTGTAAACTCTCAAACGGATACTTCCTTTGGTCAAGAAACTGAATATGATATTCAACACCCTCCTCTTCATTTTTCCTCCAAGTCCTTTATTTTCACTGTATATCTTCAACATTTCAAGCAATTAGCCTTTTAAGAGGAGAGATGCGGTTGGTAATTAAATAATTAGTTCTGTTTCCTAAATGCCTGCAGAATGTTTTTCTGCTCTGTCAGTGTGTCTTTGTCCATCGACTTACTTCTCTAATCATACGCTTTATATTGAAACTGAGGCACGTGGAGTCTTCTGAAAACCAATACTATTTCAATTCTTTTTCTCCTGAAATTCACCTAGAGTCTGTGGTTCCTGGGAGTTAAATCAGGTAACTTCCTCTGTTGTGCTGGTTATGTTTTATTTAAGTACCTGGATACAGCTAATCAGCAATATTAATTTATCTGGATATTAGCCTTGCGAACACCTTCACATTTAAAGGACTGGCACCGATACCCTTTGATCCAGGCTTTTTCTCACAGACCGAAAATGAACTGTCACTTTAAAGATTTCATCACCAGGCTCTTGAGAAAGAGAAAGCATATAGGATGAGACCATCTTTCCTCACGCTGTCCACTTCCAAATAAGAACTGATGACCACCTGGCTGTGGACGTGTTTAGAACTTTCTCCGCAGGGGCTGCTCCGCAATATAATACGAAAAGCCTGGCGAGCCCACATCAGACTTGGCTAAATGGCCAGCAAGCCCTTTACGCTATCATCTTTGGCCAGAGCCTCCCCTCTTTATATCCTTCAATTCCCTGAAAAGTCAAATAAACAGAGTAGCATATTGTGGAATTTCAAAATAAATACGCTAGGCAAAAAGATGCTCACCGTGTTTAAATGCCCTGGCCACCAGCCTGGAAACTGACATGCCCCTGCCACCTGGCTTTCTGGGGCTTTGCCCGGCACAATGGCTTGGCCACCCCTGTGTGGCTTCAGCCTGTACCCCCCACCCCAGCAGTGAGTCCCAGAACTCATGCAAAACTCCTTTCCGCTCTGCCTCCTACCAGACCTCCCCACGGACACATGAGTGACAGCCCCTCCCTGGAGCTTGAGTGTCTGAACCTTGAACCCAGCGTGGACCCTCTCACACCCAGGCACGCACACCTTCACGCTGCTATTCCAACGCCACCAGGTTTGAAGTCAAGCAGCATGTACCCCCCTGCTTTCATCCAGACTTGTATGGCTACCAGGGGGCCACCAACAAGACTCTCAATGAGCTTAAATGAAGGAAGGCAACCTAGATATTGGGTGCGGGGCCTTTGGGAACCCCCTCCCACTATATCTATTGTGGGCATGTTAGCAATGTAGTTAAAGTGAACCGGGTGCTCGGATACATGGAAGAAAATACTTCACTACATTATGTTTTCCTATTTCCCCAAAGTCCATGTCCAGGAAGTGGCCGCCTTCATGGCCCAGACTGTTGTCTTTCTGAATGGAAACCTGCTTCACAGGAAGGTGGGGGGGCGGGGGGAGACCAGAGAAGAGCAGAGCTCTAAAAGCCTTCACCAGAGTACATCTCCCTGCCTGCCTGCCTTCCCCCCTTTTTTTTTCTTTTCTTTTTTTGCTGCAGCCCCTTTGGTCTATTAGTGCAGTTAACCTTCGCTGGTCCAGCCGGAGAAGGGTTAATGGAGACCCGGCCCCTCCAGCCTCAGGGTCAGCCAGGCGGCTCCAGGCCGGAGCCTCCTTGCCAGGACTCAGATCACCGAGGGTGGACCCGGAGGCCCCAGTCGCCTCGCACAGGAGCATGCTGCTCCAATCCATGGGGATTCATCCATGTTTTTAAGAAAATTCTCCTCTGGGAAACAATTCATTGGCTCTGCAGTCAGAGTTCCTGTTGCACAGAGGAGCCTACACTGAATTCTCCCAGCTGCCAACTGGGGGGGAGGAGATGATTGATTGATTGATCGATAAGCAAGCTATCAGTTTCTCCAGGAAAAGCAGATATTTTTGGAAAAAGTCAGGGGAGGGGAGAGAAAGAAGATGCTCCCCTTTCCTCACTTTGTACCCCTCCTTCCCCCCAAAATCAGTGCTCTCTTGATTCTGCACAGCTGTCTCCAACCTCAAGGCTGGTCCACAGTAGCGAGGGAGACTCCTGCTTCCAGAATGGCAAAACCAGTTGCTGCTTGAGTTTGGGGAACAAACTCCCCCCGCCCAAAGCCTGGCTAACCCTCTGGCTTTTCAGGCGCCCGCACCCAGCCTTGGGGCCCCAGCGTGATGCCATGGCTGGGGGGTGGCTCCATTCCCCTAAGGCTGGATTCCCATCCTGGGGGCGTTGTTGGTGTGTGTCACCCTGTCCCTGCCTTCCTCCTCAAGCCTCCTTCCACCTGCCCAGGAGCCCCGAACCTGGAATCCACGGGCCCTGCGCTCCCCAGCCGGTCCGCCACCCCGCGGCCGCTCCGGACACTGGGTGGGTGGCAGGGAGAAGCAGCAATTCCGGCTGGGCCGCCGGATCCTCTTTAGAAACATCCAAGGAGCCAAGGGGTGTCAGGGAGAAAGTGCCAGGATGCGGCGGGCCCCGGCGGGGGGCGTTGTGGGGGGGGAACGCCCGCGTCCGG
>NW_005361786.1:53448-53751 GCF_000412655.1 Myotis brandtii | reverse complement strand
TCGCCAAATCCCTGAAAGCCCGGGCCCCCTTCGTCACCCCGGGGGCTCCTAATCACCCGGTATCGATTTCCCTAACTCTTTTCATTCCGTGGAAGACACATCTTAAAACACTTGGAGTGTGCTCCGGGCTTTATCCACACTAATAAAATGATTTACCCTCCTGTCCGCACGCTCCGCACAGAGGAAAATCGTTCGAGCCGCGGCGATTGGTGTGTGATCAGTAAATATTTAGTGCGGCGACATCCTCCGCTCGGCTCCCGATCGATGCGGGGCCCACCGGGAGGGGCGCCCAGCCCGGGCGGG
>NW_005361786.1:45705-53262 GCF_000412655.1 Myotis brandtii | reverse complement strand
ACCCATCACAGCCTGCGCCGGCTGGGAAGGCCCAGGCCCCGGCTCCGGGGTCGTCGCCTTCGGGCCAGAAGCACTCCCCCCAACACACCCCTCTGAGAGCGGAGAGAGGGTGGGGAACCCCCGAGCCGCCTTCGCTGAACCCGGAGCTACCCTCCTGGATACCTCGTTTCCTGCCCCCGGTCCTTCCCCCACTTCTCCCTGGGCCTCGACGCCCTCGGGCCGGATGGCTTCGGATGGAAACTTTACTTTCCACGCCGAGAAGCGTCCATTTCCTTAGAAGCAAAAAAGCGCGTAGTAGGGAGGTGTTGGAAGGGGGCCTCCTACCCTGATCTAGGTTTCCAGGGGGCTGCGGCCGCGACAGGGCCAGCGTCAGTGCCCCTCGGGCCCTCCCTGCCTCCCCCGGGGGCGCACACTGTCCTTCTCATCGCAGGTCTGCCACCAAGCCAAGGGCGCGACCCAAAGCGGGGCACAGCACGCACTCGCCACCCCCTATGGGACCCGCCACCCTGGGCCGGATCCAGAGTCCAGGGAGGAGGGTGGGAGCCATACTAACCGCCTGGGCTTCCCCCGCGCTGCCTCGGCCAGAGGCGCGGGCCTGGGCTCCAGCTGTCAGCCACCTGTTAGCCGGCCTGCTCCCCTCTCACCTGCGGCCGGGCCTCAGCGATCCCCGGCCCAGGGGGGAAGGTGAGCGACCCTGCTGGGCCCACGCACCCCTCCCCGTCGCCGCGCCCTCTCCTTTGTCTCACACGCGATTTTCTAAACCGCCTTATCTGCAGACTATATCTTTATACTAATGCATACTTAATTGGCCCGTCTTGACTGTCCATATAAAACAATTTAATTAGGGCGCTTTCTTGCCTTGCAGAGCGAAGAAAGGACGCTGCCCGGTGCTCATTGTCGTTAGCACCAATACAGGCAGAAAATGTAGCACAAGTTTTTGGTTGAAAGAGCACCTCTGTGCCCATTGAAGGGCGCTGATCCGAAAAGACAGAGAGGACAAGGAAAATCGATTTGAAGCGACCCTCTCTGTCCCTTTCACACCATTCAGAAACCCCATTCCTTCCAAGACAAAGACCAGCGCTTGGGAATTCTCAGGGGAAAGGGGGACTACAGTCCCACAAGCCTGGGGCACTTTTAAAAAATCCTGGATATTGCACTTAAAACCGCTCTCGGTGCGGTGCCCCCCAGTGCGGGGGTTTGGCAGGCACCCCCTTCTGAAGCGCCAGGCTGCATGGCTCACCAGCCCCTACTCCTCCTGCCTGGGCCTTTCCGGCCAGGCCAGCCTTTTAGGGTTAATGCAGCCCTCACCTTTGACCCCCACGATCGCAGTGGCTGCCAGAGGGTGTGGAGCTATCACTCAGGCCGAACTTAAAACAAAGCCCCCAAAATCTTTCTCGACTGCCAAACCCAGGGAGACCAGGTCTGGTCCCCGGGCCTGAGCCACCTTGCCCGGGAAGCCACCTCCGCCCTCAACTTTATTCTGTTCTGTTTGCAAAAAAACTGCCCTCGCGCCACCCGGAGAGCAGGGGACTGTCAGCGAGTTGTCCTCCATCAGGGACCTGAATGCCAGTTTATCCGCCAGGCGCCTGGGCCGGGAAGGCGGCCATCCATCAGACCTGGCCGAGAAGGGACGAGTGGGAGGGGGAGAGGGGAGGGGAGGGGAGGGGAGAGGCTGGGCTGTGATCACCTTCACCTGCCCCAGCCCAGCCCCCCTGTTCAACTATCCCTCGACCTTGTGCTGGGGTTAAAGGGGGCGGGGGCGACAAGGAGGGGGGCGCCCCCCATGACACAAGTGGCCTCCTTCTCTGAGAGAATGAGTTCACCACTTCCCCAAGGAACCTCCCCATCCATCCATCCACTCGGTAAACCGCAAGGCAAAACTTCTGTAGCCCATATTTATGGTATTAATGAATAGTTAAAAAAAGATTTACACTTCTTATGATCAATATTCGGAGTTATTTCCCTCAAAGTATATAATTACAGTGTCTTCGGGGTTTTCATCATTGTTTTTGAGGTGGCAAACCCATTTGTAATTTTCATTAGCCAGTAAACATGTAATTAACATTCAGCACTGTGTTTAACTTAATTCCTGTTTAAGACAAGGACAAGAAGCAGCCGAAAAGCCTGCGTTCCATTTGTCAAGTCTGACATACATCTTACCATACAGTTTCCTAAAATAAAAGATCCCGTGTTTCCCATTATTCTTCTCTTAAAACAAAACACAAAAATCCATTAGTTAAAACTGTATTAAACTGCAAGCCGCCGCGTAAGTTACTCTCGATTTCTCTAGCCACTGTGTTCCTGCTTCCTTTATTCATTCTGGGGAGGGTGGGGGCCTGGAGGGGGTGAATCAAGCATTCATTATCTGATGACAAGACATGGGGAACCCCTCCCCCCCCCAAAGGAACAGGTTTCCTCTTTAGGAAAGTTCTAGAATGGGGACTGGGAATGGGGGGTGGGGGCACGGATCTGCAGGGGAGAGGGGAAGTTCACTGGGGAGAACTCGAGTTCGAAGTAGGAAAACGAGGGTGCCTACACATTCCTAGGAAAAACATCGCCTTCCTCTTTCCAGCCCCATCTCTGACCCAGAAGCCTGCTGCCTTTCCCCCCTCCTCTCCCACCTCTCTTTCCTCCCAACTTGCAGGATTAGCCTCCATCCCTCCCGACCCCAAAACAGTGGAATCCGGCTGCGCCTCGCTCGCCCCTGCCTCGCAGCACATCGCCTGGAGTTGTGGGCGCCTCTCTGGGGCTGAGCAATCTAGTCTGCTCCCAGCCTCCGACTAAACTCATTAAGTTCGGAGATTTTTTTTTTTCTCCAATTGGACGGGTGTTTTGAAAGTCTCGTCTTTCCAGCCCCAAACAAGGTGTAACAACGCACTCTTCCTTCTAAGGAATGAGATGAGAGACAGGGATCACTCCAGACATCTCCTACCTACGGTTTGGGGTGGGTGCATGCAGCCCAACAACATCATGGGCATCGAGAACATTTGCGAACTGGCCGCCCGGATGCTCTTCAGCGCCGTCGAGTGGGCCCGGAACATCCCCTTCTTCCCCGACCTGCAGATCACCGACCAGGTGGCCCTGCTTCTTTTTTTTTTTTTTTTTTTTTTTTTTTTTTCTTAAAGGCGAGGCTCGCATTCCTCAGCGGCTATGTACCAGCTCCCTGAAACCTCCTCGCTCTAAAGTTGGCTCGCAGGGTTTCCCGAAGGCTCGGCGCGCCTGAGACCCGGGAAGGCACTTCCCCCCCAGGTGGCCGGGCGCTCCCGTCACCTCTCCTCCGCTTCCCGGCCGGCGAGCGCCGACTTTTTATCAGTTTGCACAATCGCTTAGATAAACACCGAGGAAGAGAGAGAGAGTCTCTTTAATTATCCAAGACACATCATTTCAGGGGTCCAACAAAGCGCGTATTGCACCCGCCAAACTAAAGGACAGTTCTTCCAGTTTTAGGAGGAAGATGCAAGCGATTTGGGATCTTGAACAAGGCAAATATGGTTTTGGTATGTTTGCTTACAGTATTTTTTTCCCCTCTCTCTCTCTTTTTTTTCCTCTCTCTCTCCCTCTTTCTCTCTGTTTTCTCACTTTTCTCCTGGTGCCGTGTGGGGTTGGGGATGACTTGGGGATTTTTTCAAAAAATCGTATTGCTAACGTGTATGCAATGCCTCGGGTTGTGGTTTAAGGGGTTTGGGGAAGGGGGGGGGGACGGGCCATTCAATGCGTTGCCATATTTTATTACATGTGTGTGGTGGAGGGGGGCGAGGGGGAAAATACGATTGCGAAGGTGCCAAAATATGATTAAACCGAAGGGGACAGACAGACCGCCGTGCCGCCCCTCGCCTCCTCGCGTCTGCTCCAACCCATTGCCTCCGGGAGCGCAAACTGCAAAGCGGTCCGCTGAGCTGTTTTCCAGGCAGGAGATGACTCGCTTTGCTAGCTCAGGAGCTGCTAGGCTCGCACCGGAGGATCAGAATGTCCTGGTCGATCGGCCGCTGAGCTACATTTTTGCAACCTTGTGCAACTGACAGCCGGCCGGGCGCGCGGGGAGGGAGGCGAGCTCGCCGGGCGCCTGGGCCGCGGCTCGGGGACGCAGCGTGGGCGAAGCGAGGGGGACAATCGCGCCGAAGAGGGGTACTCACCATCCGGCCGGCGGGGTGGTGCAGCTGGTGTGCGGGTTGCAGGCAAACGTGGGCCTTTCTGCTGTGTGCGGCCACCGCGGCGGGCTGACTTAAGAAGCCGTTCTGGGCTGTGTCCAGCACGATCCAGGCACGGGGTCCTCATTTTTTAAAAAGCCAGCGAGAGAGACGACAGAGACAGAGAAAGGAAAAGAGAGGAGGGGGTGAGAGGGACGCACAGAAACCCAGTTCAGGGGGGAGGGAGAAAAAGAAATCATCACCTCGCCGCCAGTGACACGGGAGACGCAAGAGGTGGCGAGATGAGGGTCCGGTCCAACCCAGCCAGAGCCAATTAATTTGCAATCCCGGGCAATGATTCCGCTGAAAATGCCCAGAAGTTTCATCCCCCTGCGCCTCCGCGAGCCTCAAGTCGTTCCCCTTTAAGAACCCCTTTTCTCTTAAAGTTGGATTTTAGGCAGCGAGGACTCTTACACTAGGGGGCAGACAGATACTGCACTTGCTCCAATCTCCAGCAATTTTTTCCCCTCCCGGCATATGCTCCGATCGAGCACTGTAAATTTTTCAGGGAGACCCAACTCTGACAGCCCCTGGTGATTTTCAAAGTACCACAAGCCAGCGGTTAAAAATTGCATTGACTTGGAAGTTGAGAGGCGCACAATGGAGGCCCTTTCTCCTATTCAGGGAGCTGCCGTGGGGTGGAAGGGAAAAACACACAGGAGGAGATTGAAGGGAAGGAGCAATTCAATGCATCGTGGTGGACAGGGCTGGCTTCTGCCGAGTTCAGAGTTAAACTCGGCGTTTGCTGGGGTCTGTATGCATCTGGTGACCGAATCTGCGGTCAGGCCGCTTTCTGTAATGGAATCATATTCCTGGGTTGGGGTTCCCGTTGCTTGGCTTGGGATCCCCAGAGGAAGACAAATGTTTTCCCAACTTTCTCCCGGCCAAATGAAAGCTTGCCATTCCTCTCATTAAAATAAATTTACATCTGCAATAAAAGACTGGGCTGGCTTTATTTTATTTTTTTCCAACGGTCACAATATATTGATGTTTAGCGGTTAGTCTTAGAGCTGTTGTATTTCAGAGAAATGAGCATCTCTAAGTAAGACATTTTTAATTATTTCTCTTTTTCTCTTCTTCTCGGACTGCAGTCCTTTCATACGGTAAAATTAACTGCAATTAATACTTTTTTTTTGCTTTTTAATAGCATCTGCATAACTATGAATGGGTCCCAAAATACAAAGTAAAAACACTTCTGACTTCCTGGTAGCCCTGAGGTCCTCAGCCTGGCAGGCTCCAGTTCTGCTGGGGACGGTGGGGAAATCTTCATTTTAAATCTGAGGCCATCAAACTGGACTTCAAACACCCAGTTTCTCTAACTGGACTGGGGAAGCCCGTCCCCCTCGAATTCCCCCCTGCATGTGTGGAAAAGGTGGCTCTTGCTGTGGAAGTGTCTGTACAAGAGGCGAGATTAAGATTCCCCCATCATCAATGATTCTATCATCTATTAAACCGAGATGGGAATGCCCATCAGATGTCCTAGTCAACCCCAGTCCCACCACAACTCTACTGAGTTTACCCCAGATCCACTGACATTTGCAGCATTGGGCAATTTCTCGAATCCTAGAGGTTGAAAGGGGGGAAATATTTCCCTGGAATAATTCCTCTCCCATGCTGCTGGTCCCCCTCAGGAGAAAGTTACATTGTGCCTGTCATCAACCTGAAATTCGCAGCCTGCCTTGGCTCTGTGGCAATCTCATTACACACCAGGTTTAGGAGAGCTCCCTGTCCACTGTAGGTTTGTGTTTGGTTTGTTTTTTTACAACTTTCAAGTCATCCCAGCACCTGCATCAAACAGCGAGAATTGCCCCCCACCTTCCAGAACATTCACTGTTTCGTGAACTGTGTGATTTCAGCCGGGAAAGGGTGAGAGCTAAGAGGTTTCAGAAATGAAGCGGAAAGAGGATATTTTTTTTTCTTCCCTTAAAACTAGCCCCTATCTGCCTCCATCTCCACTCAGTCCCTACCCTGTATTCTGCCTGTGTGTGCAAAGGGTATGGAATGCAAAATGCAATCTACACATGTCAGTTTCATGTGTGGCGACTTCTTCTAAACAATTCTTCATCTTTTTAATTTTTTTTAATGATCAAGGATGCTTTCTGGCGGTCGTCCCTTACTATTTCTGTGTGTCCACGTTTCCGGCAGCTCGGCGAGTTTCGTGTGAAATATTCTAATCGTTCATAAACCTGGTGGGCTGACCCATGTACAGCTTTTTTCCTGGTGCAAAGTGTGTATGACGGAGTCACCATTTTCTTTCATTAATATGAAGTAACCATAATCCACTAACTTTTTCTAATCACACAGAGAGGTGCGTTGGAATAGTGTGTGTTCTGGGAGGTGGGGGGCAATTCTAGATGTTTGATGTTTAAAACCCAACGCCCTGGAATTTAGAGACACAGCCCTGTGGATGATTTTAGCCCATGGAACAGAATGGCAGAGACTATGACGGTGGCCTTATTGCAGTTGATTTCTCGGGATAGAGTATGGCTGGTGTGTGGTTCTTGAGTTGTACTGGTCTTGTCCCCAATATGGGGCAGAGTCTCTGGGTGTGTTTTAATGGCTATATGAATGCTTTTAAGGAAACTTAAGGAACAATGAAATCCGCACTTCACTGTTCCACGACCTAGAAGTGCAAGTGGCTGAAGTCTTTGTCTGTGTACATTGACAAATGTGCATCTCATACATGTACACTTACATGTGTGTGCAGAGGGCACACACGGGAGGCTGGAGGCCGCCTCTGCTTGCCCAGCAGCGGGCAAACATGGGTCTTTTCCCCTCTCGCCCTGACTGGGTGTGGGGCAGGATGTTGGCTTGCGAGTTCGTCAGAACTAAGGAGAGCGGATAAAGTTGAGGGAAATTTATTTTAATTGCGTCATGACAATGAGATGAAGTCTATTTCTGCTTCTCCGCATCCGAGATGCTTTATTTGAGCAATTAAAATGTCAGGCCACATACCTGTGAAATGTTAACCCTACAAGGAAAAGACAGGCTCTAAAGAGCTTTTTTCCCCTCTTTAAAAAAAAAAAAAAGCCACCAAACCAAGCAAGTGATCGGAGTTGATTAAGAGAGGGGTCCACCGCCACCCGGATTTGGCCAAATCTTTCGTTTGGAAATTGCCCGCGAGCTGGGTACGCGGCGCCTGCCCACCCCCACCCACTACCCCTCTGCGAAGAATCGGGGGACTTTTCTCTCTCTCTCGGGCATCGCGGGCGCACAGATGCGCCGGGAGTCCCGGGTGGTGCGCGCGCGGCGCCTTTCGTGGCCTCGCCAAGTTGCCAAGAGGCGAAGTCCTCGATCCCATCCCCAGCCGCTCGCGGAGCCTTTAAGAGGCGTTTTGTCTGCGCGCCGCGCTCCTCTCCGCGCCGGGGCG
>NW_005361786.1:44718-45221 GCF_000412655.1 Myotis brandtii | reverse complement strand
CCGGGCCAGCCCAACCCCGGCGGCTGCCTTATAAGGCGCGCCGTCGCCATGGCAACGTGCGCTAAGTTGCAGCAGTCGTGTCAAAGTTCACTATATAGAGAGCTCAGTGAGCTGATCGCGGAGAAGCCACTTCTGCCAGCCCCGGCGCCTATAAATCGCATTCCCTCCCGCGCCCCCCTTTTTAGCATATTTGATCACTTTGATTCTCTGTTCTTTTCTCTCAGCGGTGTGTGTGCGTGCGCGCGTGTGTGTGTTTCCTCTCCACCTCCTCCTCTCCCCGAGTTGCCTCCTTTCTCCGGGTGCCGTGCTGGCTTTTTTTCCCTCTTTCATTCTTTCTCTCCGTCTTTTTTCCTCCCCGCGCTGCGCACGAAGGATGTGCTTCTAGGTGGTGATCTGCCCTCCTCTCTCTCTTTTATCCTTTCTCCCCCGCCGCCGGCGAGTTGACTCTTTCCCTATGTGTGTGAGGCGGCGGCGGCAGCAGCAGCAGCGGCTCCGGCGGTGGG
>NW_005361786.1:42879-43647 GCF_000412655.1 Myotis brandtii | reverse complement strand
ACAAGCAGCAGCAGCAGCAGCACATCGAATGCGTGGTGTGCGGGGACAAGTCGAGCGGCAAGCACTACGGCCAGTTCACGTGCGAGGGCTGCAAGAGCTTCTTCAAGCGCAGCGTGCGGAGGAACCTGAGCTACACGTGCCGCGCCAACCGGAACTGTCCCATCGACCAGCACCACCGCAACCAGTGCCAGTACTGTCGCCTCAAAAAGTGCCTCAAAGTGGGCATGAGACGGGAAGGTATCGGCCTCTCATTTCTCCCCCCTCGCCCGCCCCGGGGTTGCTCCTAGTCCTCCTGATTTCGATGGCTTTCCTGAATGGCTGACTGTGGGCTGCCCTGGACTTGGCCCCCGGACAGTCGCCTCTCCTCCTTCTCTTCCTCCTCCTCTACCTCCTCCTCCAACTCCTAGGCACACCGGCTCCGAGAGCGAGAGAGGGAGGGAGAGAGTGAGAGCGAGCGAGATCTTTGGAGAGATTTTTTTTTTTTTTGCCTCCTACTTCTCTCTTGAAGCCAGACAATCGACTTGCAGCTCTCCCTCCCCTCCCTCTCTCCACGTTCTGCTCCCACTCGCTCTCCCCGGCCCTTCCCCTCCCCTCCTGGAGGAAAGCCCCCCGAAACCAACAAAGCTGAGCCGAGGGACACAAACAAAACAAACACACCGGGCCAGACCAGCCATCGCCAAAACTTTGCAAAAGCAGAAACAAAAAAAGGAAAAACTCACCAACCTCCACCAGCCCCCCGCCCGAGCCACCCAGGGAGCCCTCCCGCGC
>NW_005361786.1:41830-42446 GCF_000412655.1 Myotis brandtii | reverse complement strand
GCTCTGCTTGGCCCGGGGCGGCTCCAAGGGGGTTGCTGCTAGAAGCCAAGTTCGGCATCGGATCCCTGACCCCCCCAGATCCGCATGCTGTGGCCGCCTGATCTCCTCGCTCTCTCCTCTGGGCCGGTTTCCTGTTCTTTGCGTGGATTGCGAGTTCCTTCGAGTCGCCTGTCTGCAAGGGATGGGGTGGTGTTGGCTTGTTGTTGTTTTCAAGCCGCCTTTACTTCTCCCTCTCCCTCCTCTGTTTCTCTGTCTCTCCCCTGGTTTTTCCTGCATGTTCAACACATGTCCCTCCTCCCCCCCTCTCCCCAGCCCCCACCCTCTAAAAAAAAACCCAACCTGAGATTGTACTTTTGTACAGGAGGTTCAAATTACAAATGGCAATTTTATGCACTTCGCCGTATTAACGCCGCCGCCCGGGCTGCGCTCATGTGACCCTCCGTGGATTAACATTCTGCTAAAAAAAAAAAAAATTCCTCCGTTTTCTTTTTTCCTTTCACTTTTGAAAGGAGGAGAGCGCGATCGGCGGTGAAGGAAGGGTGGGCGAGGGCCCGCGGCGACCGCTTTCGCTCCGCGCGAGTTGGGTCTTTGTGATCGGAAATTCGCCGAGCACCGC
>NW_005361786.1:40714-40986 GCF_000412655.1 Myotis brandtii | reverse complement strand
CGGGGAGCCCCCCTCCGGGCTGGGGCCGGAGCCGGGGCTGGGGCTTGGGGTTTGGGGGAGATTCATCCCGGGGCGGCCACAGGCCGTCTGGGGTGAACCCTTGTGTCTTTTGCAAAAGCGTCTCTCCCTCCCCAGCCCATCCCAGACTCGCCCCTCCCGCTCCCTCTCCTCCAATCAATAAGAAATATCAGCTGTTAAGCAATAAAGAAGAAAGATCCCCCCAGAATGCTGCTTCCCGCCCACCGCGCCGGGACCCCGAGGCAAAGTGGCCA
>NW_005361786.1:33508-40440 GCF_000412655.1 Myotis brandtii | reverse complement strand
GCCGGGCATTAACCAGACACTGTCTTCTGTCCCCCCACAGCGGTCCAGAGGGGCAGGATGCCGCCCACCCAGCCGACCCACGGGCAGTTCGCGCTGACCAACGGGGACCCCCTCAACTGCCACTCGTACCTGTCGGGATATATCTCTCTGTTGCTGCGCGCCGAGCCCTACCCCACGTCCCGCTTCGGCAGCCAGTGCATGCAGCCCAACAACATCATGGGCATCGAGAACATTTGCGAACTGGCCGCCCGGATGCTCTTCAGCGCCGTCGAGTGGGCCCGGAACATCCCCTTCTTCCCCGACCTGCAGATCACCGACCAGGTGGCCCTGCTTCGCCTCACCTGGAGCGAGCTGTTCGTGCTCAACGCGGCCCAGTGCTCCATGCCCCTCCACGTCGCCCCGCTCCTGGCCGCCGCCGGGCTGCACGCCTCGCCCATGTCCGCCGACCGGGTGGTCGCCTTTATGGACCACATACGCATCTTCCAGGAGCAAGTGGAGAAGCTCAAGGCCCTGCACGTGGACTCCGCCGAGTACAGCTGCCTCAAGGCCATAGTCCTGTTCACCTCAGGTAGGAAGGAGCCTGGCCTGCTCGCGCCCGGAGTTAGGGACCAGCCTCCCCCGGGAAAGGCCAGACTGTTGAGTGCTACTTGGATGAGAACTTGGAGTAGCTGCTGGGCCCCAGCAGGCCTGTGTGGGAAGGAGAGGAAGGCTGGGCTGCAGGCAGGATGCTGCAGACACAGACTCTCCAAATGGGCCAAGGGGAGGCCTCCGGGGCCTGCTGCCCTCCTGCCAGGCTGGGGTGTGAGCTTCTGCCACACACACACACACACACACACACACACACCCTTAGCCCAGGCCCCCTGGGCCAGCCGAGCCTGTGGGGTCTTGTCAACCCCAGCGGTTCTCTCTGTCACCCTGGCTTCACCTCCCCGAGATGCCCCTGGGCCTGGGGGCGGTCCTGGCAGCCGCTCGCAGGGGAAAGTTTGCCTGTTAACTAGGTAGGAGTTGGAGCTCCAGGCAGAGCCAACTGGAGGGCACCAATTTCGAAAACCAGATTCTTAGGAAGACAATGCAGACGGCCAGGGGAGGGGAGGGGAGCGAGCCGCCAGGCAGGGGCAGGAGGGAGAAAGGGGCCATCATAACTCTTCAGAGTGTCTGCCGGGGCCTGGGGAGTCCGGCCTCTTGCTCCCGCCCTGGCCAGGCAAACACTTGAGGCAATTTCCAAACAACTCCAAGTGTCTGCCAACCTGGGCTGCCAGCGTCTGAATGTTGCTGGCGATATAAAACCATCACCGAGTGCATGATGAAATCTAATTAGTTTGCATGTAGTTTAACCTGTGTGAGCAATAGATCTCATATTAATGAACTCTTGAGGCCAAATGATTTTTGCAAGTGCCTGGCTTTGCACTGTGGGCCACACCTGAGCCTTCTGGCTCCTCCACCTTCTTGGGCTAAGTTATCAGCTGATCCCTTTGTCAAGGCCGAGGCGGGGAAGGGGTTCCCCATGGGGCACACCCACCACTTGGACGTGGGTTTGGGGTGGGAACCTAGTCCCCCACTGTGTGTTCAGCTCCAATCGGGACAGGAGAGAGCCTTGTGGCTAGCGTGGCGGACAAAAAGACGCAGCCCCTTCCTCATTGTGGGAAGGAAAGCTGGGGACCCAACCTATGGCAGGTTCTGAGTCTTTCCTATATCGCTGCTGTTTTCATAAACCCCCCCCCCCCCACTGCCTTCAAAAGTCCTTAGGTGATCAATTAAAGGGCAGTGTCCGGGCAAGGGATGGCTGTGTCAGAGGCTCAAATCTGGAGTCTTCTCCCTTGGGGGGGACCTGTCAGGACGGGACCGTTTGCCTGATGCAAACCTACCAGCAGGATGGCCCCCTGCCCCACAGCCTCCTTCAGCCAGTCCGGGACCCCACACCCAACCACATTCCCAGCCCGTGGGGGTGGCTGTGAATCGCTGGCCATCATTGTTAGTCTCAGCCTTCTCCCTGGGTCTTTCAAGGAGAGAAATGCCTGATACTGTCGTAACAGTTGAATTTATTACTATTTGCAAAAGGCCCAGGCCTGTGTGGGGAGCGCACATCACCCCACCGAGAGATAAGGGTCCCTGTTATCTGAGTCTCAGGGAGACCACAGGTGCGGATGCTCAGGGAAGAGCCTTCTGCAAACACATCTTTTCATGCCTGACCACAGGCACCTACCCCGGGCGGAGGCAGGCAGGCAGAGTCCCGGAGACACACAGGAGCACATCGCATGTGTGTTCTGGGGCCTGGGGTGGAAGGGGCTGATTTCCAAGCCCCGCTTTAAGATGCGCAATGTGTGCGTGTCAGCCCCAGTCTTGTCTGGGGAGCCCCCTGAGGTCAGGTCACAGGCTGCACCGCCTCCACCGAGCAGCCTCTCATTTCAAAGGCACTTGTTGTATTTTTTACGTATCAGGAAAAGAAAAGTGTTTTCCTGAAGATAACGGGGAAGGGGGGGGGGGGGGGTTTCTCTGGGGAGACCTGAGTTGTTAAAAAAAAAAATAACTAAAGGGGGGTAAGAGAAAAGGGGAGAGAGAAGAAAGGGGGGAAAGAAACAGCTCAAATGAACAGAGAGATCACAGTTTGCATGGCTGCCCTTCAATGGGCTAAACTGACAAGATCAGCTTTAAAGGGCCACTTAAATCAGTTTCAAAGCCCGGAGAAAAATGAGTCGCCCTCTTTGGGGACAATCTGAGGCTGGGTCGTGGACGCCATTCCTCCGCGCCGGGCCAGGCTGCCGCCCCCCCCCCCCATAATTATAAGCCTAACTATTATTTACAGAGGAGGAGGGGAGGAGCAGGGCCACTTTTGGTTTCATCTGTTTGTCTTTCTGTTTACTGACTTGGGCCAGATTTCACCCAGTGCACTTCGCCTGGGGCTGGGACAGGGAAGCCCTGAGAGCTACAGAACTGGGGTCTATTTTTTAAGCAGATACCCCAAGACCAGCTCCAGCTCCCCCTCCCTCCCTCCCCCCCAAGTTTTCGGTCCTAGGCATTTCTGAGGGAGTTGGAGATTGGGCCATGTATACACACCTCATGTGACCCATTGCAAACCTCTTCATCTGATGACTGAATTTTCCTTTTTCCTCTTTTTTTTTTTTTTTTTAACTTTCTTCCAGATGCCTGTGGTCTGTCGGATGTAGCCCACGTGGAGAGCTTGCAGGAAAAGTCCCAGTGCGCCTTGGAAGAATATGTCAGGAGCCAGTACCCCAACCAGCCAACGCGATTCGGGAAGCTGTTGCTTCGTCTCCCTTCCCTGCGCACCGTCTCCTCCTCGGTCATAGAGCAATTGTTTTTCGTCCGTTTGGTAGGTAAAACCCCCATCGAAACCCTCATCCGGGATATGTTACTGTCCGGCAGCAGTTTTAACTGGCCGTATATGGCAATTCAATAAAAAAAAAAAAATCCAAGTAAGAAGGGGGAGTGAAGCAGAGAAAGCAAAAAGGCAAAAGACTGGTTTGTTTGCTTAATTCCTTCTGTTAAGAAAGGATATAAAAGGATGTTACACGTTTGCTAAAAAAAAAAAAAGAAGAGAGGGGAAGAACTTTATGGACTGTGAATTTCCAAAAAATTAAGAGACTGTCAAATGAACTTTTACAGAATGCATTAAAAAAAACAACAACTCCTGTGTCGGTCAGAACAACTTGCTACTTATAATTTTTTTTTGTATAAAAAGGAAATTAGTCTTTTTCTTTTTTTTTGGTAAATTTTTGAAAAATATTGCTAAAAGTGCATTTAAGGAGATTGGGAGAAAATTAGCAGAATGGAGAAAGTAAGTCTTCTTTTTTTTCCAAATTATTCATTGTCCTGTGTCTGTACCTCTAGCTGTTCTTTTTTTGTATTTTCCTGGTTCTAAACCAGTTTATTCTGTGGTTCTATAATAAGTTTTGATATAATCTTGGCTTCTTAAAAACTGTGTATCCTTAAAATATATGTTCTGCAAGAATTAAAACTGAGTCCATGAAAATATCATAGGAAGACATTAAAACTTTTTAAAAGAAAATTCAGAGCTGATGGGAACGCACTTAGAGGTGGTGGCCAAAAATTTTAGGTGAAGTTGAGCTAATTTGAGATCTGCAAGAACCACATACAACACTTAACTCCCCCTCCCTACCCCCCCAAAAAAGACACCAAGACAAACCTAGCTTTTTAAAAAATATTTTAAGAAAGAGAATGAACTGTGGAATTTATTGGCAGCCAAGGAATGTGTCCAAGACACATGCTGAGGTTTTGAATAAAAAGTGAACTTTTGTAATTTGAATTGGGTCCCGCTAAGTTCTTGAATTGTTATGAAAAATCCTCTATCTGTTTGTATATTTGCAAACCCTTTGTATTATAACTGTTGATATTCCCTTTTTAAAAAAAAATACCCATTGAAATCAGCATGACAAAATAACACTGTTGGCACTTATAGATAATGTGATTGATTCAGTATCTTAGAGTTTACAGTTTGTGTTTTAAAAAAAACTGAAGGTTTTTTTTTTAAAGTGCAACATTTCTGTATACTGTAAAAGTTATAATAACTGAACTGTTTGGTCGAGTCTTTGTGTGTTATATTCCAAGGAAAATTTGAAAGTATTCAGAAATTAAAATATTATTTGATATCTGAAACCTGTTTGGCTGTCCCCACTCACTGATTTGCCATGGACAAGACCCCCCTAAGAGCTGTCCCCAGTGGGGCTGGAGGGTCCATTTGTTGACGATCCTGTTTGTTCCAAAGTGGACTAGTGTTACTGCCTGCTTAATTTGGGAATGTTGGGGGGGAGGGGAAGCTGAAGTTAATGGTTTATCTATAGTTTTAGGAAGTGCCATCCTGATTTGGTAAACCACCCCCCTTCACCTAATCCTCTTTTTAATTAAAAATGGATTTTCCAGGAAAAAAAAAATAAAGGCCCTTATATTTGTCACACTTAAGTGCCTGCTTAGGGAAGAGAAGGTATTGTGCAAAGTCTTAGAAATCTGGAGATCAGTATCTATTTTATGATCAGAAAAAAGAAATAGTGTTTTGTACATTTCTGACGCAGGAGACTGTGTGCAAGGAGTTTTTCCTGAAGTAGGTGTGATTTTAAAAAATATATATATATATTCTGTGGTTCTTAGCTAGTGTAGCTGTTGAGAGGATTTTAAATGCTGTGCTGAGGGGTCTGCTTTTACTGTCTATGTCCTGTCCCCTCCCCGCTTCCGTGAGGGCCTGACACAGGGCCACTGGCGTTCTGTGCCTGAAAACACATGGACATCCTGACATTTCAGACCGTGTGGACGCACTGCTCTTGGGACCCTTGGTCCTGAGGAGCCAAATTAAGAAAGAGGAGAGAGAGAGAGAGGGAGAGAGAGAAGGAAGGAAGGAAGGAAGGAAACTTGACTGACAGGGTGTGCTGAGTTGGAAGTAGGGGCTATTTTGTGTGGGAGTCTCTTCCCTCCTCCCCACCCCACCCCCCTTTCCCGGTGTGGAGAAAGCTCAGCTCCTGGGAGCTTGCAATTTTGTTCTTGTTGAGGCTCTCTCTCCAGCACCCCACCCCCCCGTTTCCCTGTGTTGTGGTTTAATTTAAAAACGGGGTGGGGAGGGGAGGGGAAAGAAAAGGGGTCATTTTGCAAAGTCTATTAAACTTGGAGACTCAGGTGCCAGGCGGTGCATGTAGAGCAGGACTCTGCTGTGATGTGAGCATCTAGGCAGCTCCCCAGCGCACCCTCAGCTTCCTTGGGTAGCTCCGCACATACATGACGCTAAGCATGTTCTTAGGGCAGAAGAGCCCTGACCTTTTGGGTGGAGGTTCTGTCCTCTCGCACCAAGTGCTGTCCATTCGAGCCTGTGAAGCTGGTCCAGTAAAGTCTCACACAGGCCCGGCTCCTGCCTTGTTTTGTGTTAGCTTATTGTAAACAGCCATTTGTTGTAAATTATTATTGGCATTAAATGATAATTTATGATTTCTCAAAGCCAAAGACGGTGCCTGTTTTATTCTGCTTCCAGCATGGGTCCTAGGCGCTGGGGTTGTGTCCTCTCTCGGTCTCTTGAGTCGCAGCAGACGGGGGGTGTCTGCGAGGCAGCCACACAGGACCCCCCATTTCTCAAACGGTTAAAACAAAACCTCTTGTCTGTGTGTAGAGTGGCCCGGAGGAGGATCTGTTTAGATTCTTGAGCTTGGTTTAAGTTTATTGCATTTAAAGAAAGTTTTTCTTTTCACGCTGAGTTAGAACAAAAGATCTTTTGCTGCGACTGAATCGGACAAAAGGCGAGGGCTGGAACCGAGCGGGCGCGTTCTGTGTGAAATTGACGAGATCTTTAAAAAAGCTGCTAAACATGGCGACTCTTTCCCTTTAAGTGTCTCTTTTTCTTGCTGCTTTTTTTTTTTTCTTCCGATCTGAGCTCGCTTTATTTCTTCTCCCAGCCCCTCTCCCCCCTCCTCCTCTCGGCGCTCGGGGGTGTGAGAGAAGCCAGTTAGACGCGAAATGCAACAATAGTCCGAGGAGTCCTGCGAGCTGAGCCAACATGGCGTCTCCCATTGCTCCGCGCGCCCGGCTGCCGGGCACGGCAGGGCCGGGTAATAGGAAACACATTGATTCCCAAAAAGAAAAAAAGAAAAAAAAAGGAGGGGAGGGGGGCGGCCAAAGGCCATTCCATCTGCAGGCAGAAAACCCTCCGCTGAACTCTGCCCGGCCAGGCAGTGCGGTGGGTGCGCGATGATCTGTAATTAAAGCAGCAGGATTGGGGTGGGGGGGATCCCTTCTCTCTGCGCCCCCCCCCAAAAGCAATCAGGAGAGTTGATTTCACGTCTCCCCTCCCTTCGAGCATCCATGTCGGGGAAGCCGAAGTCTGGATCCTCCACCGATCTCCCATGTTTTAATGGTCTGGGGGGAAGGGAGGGCAGGCACACCGTTAGGTTGTTTCGCTCATTAGCGCGCGGGCCGCGCTG
>NW_005361786.1:31274-33405 GCF_000412655.1 Myotis brandtii | reverse complement strand
GCCAGACCGCCCCTGCCGTCCAGTTCCAACCCCAGCCCCGACCCCTCGGCCGCCGGGGACGGGAGGGGGGTGGGGACCCTCCGAATGCTGGGCCTCGTCCAGATATATTGAAGTTGGGTTTCTCCAAACGTGCTTCAGATGATTTTTTCCCATTTTCTCAGATTTCAAAGGCTCCCTGCCGCGCGGCTGCCTAATTAATGGTGAAATTCAGCTAAATCTAATTATGCAGTAATTTTAAAGCAGTTAGTCCTGGGCGTTGGTTGGTAATAGGACCCCCGTTTTTTGAAAGTTTGCTTACTGTGTTGGTTTAGGGGAAAGCCATGTTCCGTGGGGCAGAGGGAGAGAGACTGGGGAATCCATTGGCTGCGTGAACCCCAGGGCTGAGAACTGTCCCCTCTCGCCTCCAACTCCATCCCTCTTCTATGCCCCCCACTTTTTTTCTCTCTCCCCCCCAAGCTCAGGCTACAAAGCTGGGCCAGGCACTTCATCAGCCAGGAGACCCGGTTTCAGAACCAAAGGGCAAAGGACGAATTGCCCATTAGGACACAAAGGGGGCTTGGGGTCTGCCCCCCATATCTGTAGGTGCCCCCAAACAGGGAAGGGGCCCTCGTGTCTCCTAGAGAACAGATTTCCACGCGTCACCCCCGTTGTCATGAAGGCAAAAAGCTGACTTGGAGTTACAAACCTTACCATCCTTCTGATAACACACTTGCAATAAGTTAGCGTCCTAGTCAAACTGAATTGTCAAGCTGCCTCATTTAATATGGCATCTGTGTCGTTAAAACTTTTCTTTTTTCCCCCCTGGAGTCTTGCAGGTCTGACATGGGGCCCAGGTGTGGCTATTGGGCCTCTGGGGGCAGTAGGTGGGGTCAGGGGTGTGGGAGACGGGCTGCCTGGGTTCAGCCTGTGGCTCTTGGTCTGGGGTGAGACACCCCTGAGGCAGAGAGGGCCTGGGTGTGGGGGTGCGCTGTCATCCCCCCAAGCGGCCCCCTGAAAATGGCGTTCCTTGAGAGACTCATGCTTGTGATTAGCTAAGAAAACACATCTGCTTTCGGAGCGGGGCCTTCGCTAATGAGACGAACAAAGGGCCGTTTGCGTATTTTACCTTTGGCTGGTGGGGGGGGGCCTGGGGGGAGAGTGTTATTTCAGGGGTGTCGCGGGGCCCTCCTCTTTGCAATCGCAGCCACGACGTTGATTTTATTGGGATTACTGATGGGAAATGAGGTGGCGCAGGCTTCCGGGAGGAAAAGCTTGATCATTACCCCCTTTGGAACTATGTTTTTCCACCCTGCTTCCCGCTGAAGGGGCGGAGGGGGTGGGGCGGGCTGCGCAGCGAGCCGGGAGCCCCCGAATCACGCCGGAGGCCCGCTGATGTCGGGTGACAGAGCGTGCGTGGAGGCTGAGCCCTCTAATTTGCGCTTCTGTTCGTTTATTAGGCCTGGACAACGAACTAATGAGCTTTGGCCTCGCACCGTGTCACTTGTATTTATTTTCTTAGGGCGACTTGGAGGGAGCGGAGAGGCAGGGAGAGGGGCCAGGAGTCCCGGCCACGACTGTCTAGTGGCCCCGGGTCCTTGGCCGCATCCCGGGGGGAGGGTGCGGGGAGCGAGGGCGCGCAGAGAACTGACCGATCGCAGGCCGCTGGGCCTTGAAGCGAGGCCCTGGGGCGGTGAGGACGGCCTTGGGCCCTTCTCAGGCTCAGAGGCGCCTGCAGGCCCAGTTCCCTGAGCTGGAGGTCGAGGGGCACAGGGCAAGCCCAATGCAGATCTTCCAGGCGCAAGATGACCAGAGGGGCCTGGGTGGCGGGGTCCCCCCTGGCGCCGGGCTGAGGAGGGACCCCGAAGCAGAGCATGCCAGGCCAAGGAGCCCTCGGAGCGCACGCGAGGCCGTTCCGCCCGTGGTCAGGGCGTCGGTGTGCTTTGTACGGAGGGAGCGCTGGTGGCTGAGCAGAAACGCTGCTGTAGGAAAGCTTCCCGGGGTCCTTTCCTCTCTGGTTTGGCTGATCCTCAGGGGCGCAGGTGGAAAGGCCTGGAATCAAGTAAAGCAGGAGTGAGGACAGAAAGGATCATCGGAGGCAGCGCCACCATCCCTGGCGCCCTGGCTAGAGCACAGGCCCCCCCCCCCGTGGAGA
>NW_005361786.1:29763-30991 GCF_000412655.1 Myotis brandtii | reverse complement strand
CTGCAAATGGGTGTTAACGCGGGTCTTTATGTTCTGTCTATAACTAGGATGTAATCACGCGCCCCATGCCTCTCTCTAAAAGCATTTAATAAATGTCTATTAAAGCGCTACAAATGTAAGATGAATTTAGTGGCGCTGCTGCCTCCCTGAATCCAAACGGTAATGATGGATTTATCAACGGGGGATTCGCCTTCCGCACAGCGAGGGAGGTTTACTCAGCAAATACGGCCTGGAGGACCCACCCAAATACAATCACGGGGTCCCCTGCGGGCGCCGCCACCTCACCCCTTCCCCACCGGCCTGGTGGGCCTGGGCCCGGCTGGGCTGGGGGCCTTGAGGTCTCCGCTCTTGGAGGGCTTGAGGGGGGCCTACCGAGTAGGTTTGGGGGTGGGGAGCAGCTGGTGGTCCCGCCAAAGGCTTTGCCAGGAGCCGCCAATGGCTGCCCTCCTGCCCCTCTTGGCTTTGAAGGAGTAGCGATGATTCCCGCTTGGCGTCTGCCCGGGGGCTCTTGAGGGCCATGGCTTTCCCCAAATCTTGGGGCGTGGGATCCCCGCTGGGCCTGGGGACCAGCCCAGCCCTGGGCACCATCTCAAGGGAGGCGGCTGGAGGGCAGAGGCCGGGCGCCCCGGCCCTATCAGGGGCTGAGTGTGCCCAGAGTGGGTGCCCGCCCTCCTGGGGTCCATGGACCCCGCTAAGTTAAAGCAGGGGCAGCTGTTGTCCAAGGTTGGGGTGTAGCCTGGAGGTCGGGGCCAAACTTCCACGTCTCTAACCCTAAACACATCTGGCTTCCGCCCCAGCAGAGCGCCCCGGCCGCTCTGAAGTTTGCGCGTGGCTGCGGGGGTTTTTTAATCAGGGGTTTGGACTGCGATCAATCGATGGATGGTGAGGGGCTCGGGGGTTTGGACTGCGATCGATGGATGGTGAGGGGCGCAGGCCCTGGCCCGGCGCCTCTCTCTTTTTGTCCCTGCTCCGCCAGGCCCGGGGTTCGCGGGCGCTCTGGCCTCTGATTTCTCTTTCTTCTTTGGAAATTTCATTGAGATGTCTCTGTACTTCGCTTGTCAGTTATCTTTGTTCCTTTTAAATAAAGGGCTTTTAAATGGACTTATTGCTCCCAGCGTGGGCTCCTCTCTCTAAATGTTAGAAAATTGTGCCATCTACCCGCTACGCTGAGTACTGTCACACTCGGAGACCTCGGGACCTCCGCGCGGGCTTCAATGCCGCCGAGTCA
>NW_005361786.1:27676-29327 GCF_000412655.1 Myotis brandtii | reverse complement strand
TGGGCTGAGCGCAAGCTGCCTCCGAGTGGCTCCCCAGGCTCTCGGTGAGAGAGAGAGAGAGGAAGAGAGAGGAGAGCCTGGAGCCAGGCAATTCGGCTGCAACTTTCAGCTGCTTTTTCCCGGATGGAGATGTTGCCGGTGTGTCTGCAAGGCCACGACTTGCTTCGCTCTCAGGGACTGGGGTTTAGCCGGAGCGCGTGCGCCTTAGCACAATCCTTGTCTGCTGGGGGGGCGTCTCTTCACCCAACCCCCCCTCTCCTCTGCCATGCGTCCCACCCGCACCGCACCCGCAACCGCAGGTCCTTTCTGCAGGAGTTAAAGTGGCTTAAACAGTTTAGATTTTATGATGTGGCCACCCCGCCCAGATGCCTGTGTGTGTGTTTAACCCATTCCTATTAGCTACGATTTCCAAGTGTCAGTTGGGTATTTATGCTCGCGTTTTGGGGGGGAAAAAAGTCCCCGATAGGGTTTCTGACTTTTATTACGCGTTTCTGGCTGTTGGAGAAGTGGAGTTGGAAACAACATACAATTAAATCTATATTGCTCTTTGGAGAAAGGCCAGGGGACTCGACGCATCCATTCCTTTCCATCTTTTGATACTTGTTGCTCAACGCAAACTGTAAACTTGCAGCCTCAACGTATGGCTGCCTCCCCTTTTGCCCCCAAAGTTGTGGGGCGACCACATGGACGATGACAGTGGCCTCCCCCATTGTTCCCCCTTGGTTATTCTGCCCGGATTGGGCTTTAAAACAAGCACACGGTGCTCTCACTGCAGTCTCTCCTCCCGGCCGCCATCAGCCGGGTTGCTACTTTCCAATGCATTTCTTTTTCGTTTGTATCGTTTGAAAATGAATTTCCCACCCGCCCTCTCGCAGCCCTCCTCCCCTGGCCTGCGACTAAGAAGGGAAAGTGTGTCGTTTCAGAACCACAGCGATCCCGTGTCCAGACAAAGGCAGAACTATATTCTTTATAACCAGGATGAGGCTAGGGGGATGCAGTCTCTCTTCTCTCCCCCCCTCCTCCTCCCCACTCTCTCTCTTGCTTGTCTCTGTGTCTTTAAATAAGCATCTTAAGAAATAATCTCCTGCGAACAGAAACTGCTTCCTCCTGGAAAATGCCACCGTCCCCACCTCCCTGGCTCTCTCCGAGCCAATCCCCTGGGCTGCCTGGCAGCCCTGTGCCTGCCCTGGGCCCTGGCTGGGGGCAGGGGGGGGGGGGGCACCTATGGAGTCGGGCTCTTTAAATGCTGTGGGATCCTACCCACCTGGCCGGGTAGCTGACAGGGTCTGACAGCAAGTTCCAAAACGGGGCTTGCTCATTTATGCAGTAATGGGGTCCCCCTTGGCATCTTCTCCTTACAGCCACAGCTTCCCAAAGGAGGGGGGAGGGGTCGGGGGTTTGCATCTACCCCCCCCCCCAATTTCCTCCTCTGCTTCTCAGTCCCGGCCACCCCTCCACCACCCTCATCACCAATTAAAAAACCCTGTTGCTTTAGACACCAGGATGGCCTTCTCCATCCTCTCTCCTCCCAGAAAGTGAAGGGATGGGTCCGAGTGTCATTAACCTCGTTCCAGAAGCTTCCTTTGCCTCCTCAGGGTGGAGGCCTCCTGGGGGCGGGGAGGTGGCAGGGGGAGCCTGGCCTCCACCCAGC
>NW_005361786.1:23562-27578 GCF_000412655.1 Myotis brandtii | reverse complement strand
AGGCCCCTGGCTTCCACGCCGCCCACCTTGTGCCCATCCCTGCGCCGCTGCCCTCCTGGCGAGGCAGGTCTGGGAAGCATTTTCTCGCGCTAATTTTATATTTCCCCTTCCCCCTGGCAACATTACACATAATTTGGGGCTGTCACTGTCGCTAAGGTTGCGGTTTGGTGATGTCTCCACTTGGAAACATGAGCCCTGCGCCTCCGACAGGGAGCCCTCCCTGCTCAGCCCTGGGAGGCCCCGGCTCCATAGGGAAGCCAGGGTTTCTGGGAAGAGAGGGAGAGAGACCGAGACCACAGTAATAAAGGCCAGGGGGGTCCCCACCAGGACCCCACAATCATTCCAAACCCCCTTGGCTAGGACTGCGTTCTGCGTTTGGTTGGTGGCTTGCTTGTCTAATAAAATCCCTGTGTGTGTTTTTTTAACATCGTCTCCTCCGTGAAGTGTAACCACTTCCAAAATGTCTCTTCGGATTTGTCTGTCCGGGGGGTGTCTGTCCTCTTCATCTCTGTCCTGTGTCCCTCCCCCACCCCACCCCCATATCTTCTCTGGCTGAGCAGTAATCCCCCGGCCCAGCAGCCGCCGATCCTGGAGCTCAAATCCATTTATCCCCGTGGTGCCGCGCGGAGGCTGGAGCGGCAGAGATGAGGCCCAGGCCCTGCGCCCCTTTCCTTTCCTGAGCCAGCCTGCAGGGGGTTCAGGGTTCGAGCCCAGGCGCCCCACATCTGCAGGGCCGCTTGCTGCCCCTGCTCGCAGTCCTGGGTGCTTTGCGTTTGTTGTTCTGTTGTTGTTGTTTTTTGTGGGTGTTTTTTTTCGGGGGATCTGTTTGCAGGGCCCTCGGCACCCAGGCTGGGGGCTTCAGAGTGATTATCTCCTTCCTCTGGTGCTGAGCGAGCAGCCTGCAGCCCCTGGACCGGGCATTCAGACAGACCCAACCCCAAGGTTAATGTTCCCTCATTAGCATCTGCATAGCGCTGCCTGCTTGGGGCCTGGGGTTCTAGCCTGGCTTCTCCCTGCTCCCCTCTCACGGTCTCCTCCCCAGGGTGGCCTACATTCTGCCAGCTTTCCTTTGGACCCTCCGCCCGATCCCTGAAAACTCATCTCATCCATTTCCACTTTGCCTGTTTTTGGTTTGGTTTTGTTTTTGATTTCTTCCTAGAGCGCATCTCCTCCTGCACCTCTCTCTCTTCCCCATCCCTCGTGGGTTCTGCTGCCTTCGTTGAATTAGTTCACCTGTCCCTTTTCCTCCCCTGCTCCCTTATTCCTCATGGGCTGCTAGTAAAAGCAAAAGACACAAAATGGCAAAGTTCAGGGGGGAAGCCAGGCAACCCGGCCGGCCGCCTAGAAAGAAGCTGGAGGTTTGCAACAGAAGCAGCAACAAAGAAAAGAGAATCAGAGAATCGCGTTTGTGGCTTAAGTAGGCGAGTGTGTTTGTGTGTCGGGTGTGTGTGTGTGTGTGTGTGTTTTAAGATTTCTTTGAACCACTTTTGTGCAGACTCGAGAGAGGCATTTGCCGAAGCCGGTCGCTGTAGGGACTTGGAGTTAACCTCTTCTATCAAATGGATCTGTTCTCTCAGACACGGATACCTCTCCATCTCCAGCTGCCTTCCCCAAACCCAGCGCGCAACCGATGAGCCAAGACTGGGGCTCATGATAAAGTTTGCCAAACCGACTCCGTTTTCCCCTGCACCCTTTTCCCGCCAACCAACCCGGAAAAATCCCCCCATCCAACAAATTCAAGTCCAGGGCGGCGACAGCTTTTCCTGGGGATGCTGGGGGGAGCCTTGTACCTGCCCACAGCCAGCCTGTTGCCTGAAGTGGCTCTCCAGGCTCAGACGCTGCAGTGATTTATGGTTTTTTTCCCCCAACAAGTCATCATTTTGGCGCGTTGTTGAGGTGGGGCCGAGACAATCTAATCATCAATGTGAGGCTGGGGGAGGGGTGGTCTGCGCTGGTGAAGAGAGTTAACAGCAGAACATGAAAGCCCCTGGGTCTCCGGGGATGGAATTGGGGAAAGAGGCCGCGCACGCCGGCTCCCGGGCCCTCAAGAAATACATTGTTCCCAACAAGGACACACACAACGCCCTGCGCTCTGCCTCGGTTCAGAGCTGAGCTACTTTCAAGATTTTTTTTTTTCCAGCAACACTGTGCGTTTGGATGGTGTTTCTGGGCCATTGGAAACGCCACCTTTAGCTCGCGGGATGTGGGCAGAGAATTCATTTTCTCAGCTGCTCCCCCTCCTCCTGTATTTTCTTGATTTCCTGATGGCCTCCCCCTTTCTTTTCTGTTTTCCAGTTTGGTTCCGTGGCCCCACAGACTCCCGGATCTTTCCTGTTTCTCCCGCTCACCCATTCGCTTCCTTTCTCTCTTTCCTTCCTTAAGGGACAGGGGAAAAGAAAAGAAAAGAAAAAAAAAAACAGGAGGGGATTTCCAACTGGTTCCTCGCTAAGTATTATTAATTACTGTTACCAGGCGGCCGCCTCTCGGCTAATAACAAAGTTGTAAATTACCCCCCGACTTTCCCATATTTCCCATTTGTCAGCTTTGATTGATTTGATTCCGATTCCGCTCTCTGAGATCCCTTTGAGCCGCTGCTGACAGACGGCTCCTCTCCTCACCCCTCACCCCTGCACGGACCCGCCCCTCTGGCTTCCCTCTGCGCCGGGAACTTTGGCTTCCCTTCCCAGAGGCCCAGGCCCGGGCCTGGCCGGCGGCGGTGACAGCGCCAGGAGCCCGCCGGCTGGCAGACCTGCCTGGGTTCGCGGACTTAGGTGTCATTTTGAAAACACGGGCGAGCAAATGAATTGTATGGAAGGAACCAAACCATCAGTTCCCAGGTCTCCGGGATGTATTTTTCCTCCAGATTCAAGGCTACACGAATGGGATTTTTTTTTAAAAAAAGATTCCTAAACCCAGGAAACGCACCCACGCCCAGCCCTGTCTCTCCTTCTATTCCTGGCTACCTGAGCTGAGCGGGAGATGGGGTTACTGGTGGTGGGTGGGGAGGGGAAGGTGTGTGGCCACAGCAGCCCTGGCGACAGGGGACCCTGGAGACCACCACCCCATTGGGGGAGGGGGTTATGTACCCCTAAGGTCCCTTCCCCTCCCACCGTCATGTTCAGATGCAATTTTTGACACCATCAATGCCCGCCGCCTCCAATACCTCCGGAGTTTTCATCTTAATTATATTATTAAGTGAAGTACGGCGCTGTCAGGGGATTGAACATGATTGATGACGTCGCCTATGAAAGGATCGATGGCGAATATCGCTACTATCATCTATCAATATTCTCGGGGCCGGGGATCTCTCGCTCCCGGGAGGTGGTTTGTAAGGCCGACGTGAGAGACCTTAGGAAAAGGCCGTTTCTTCTTCGCAGGACTAGCTCGCGTTCCAGCCGCATCTCGCACCCGGGGGGAGTTTAAAGATTTTTTTTTTTAATGTTTAAACCAGTGAATTCCCGATCGGATCTAGTAGAGGAAAAACCCAAGTCGGGTGTGTTTTTTTGTTTTTTGTTTGTTTGTTTTTAGGGAAAGAGGTGACCTGTGCAGGCCGCTAGGGAGTGAGGGCTTTCTAGCTGCCTGGCCATTGGCAATGAGACTCGCAGGGACCAGGGACCCCTTTTGGGGGGCGGCTGGGTGTGGAGCTGGCCGTGAGTGGGGGCGGGTGGGGAGCAGACTATGATTTGGGAGCAGATGTCGGGGCTGTGTGCCTATGCCCTTCCACGTGGAGCTGTCCAGTTTCTGGGATCCATCAGACTCCTCCTGCGAGGCACCCCGACAAGGGCGCTCACCTGCCCGCGCCCCCTCGGTGCAGGTGGAGGCGGGGGCGGGTGGCCCCAAAACGCTAGGAGGAGCCGGCGCCCAGGTCTTTTGTCTCCAGACTGAGCGCGCCTCCCGCTTCTCTCCACCCTCCCGGGGCGGAGGGGTCACGGGCAGCTCAGCCCAGCTCCGTGGGGGAGGGGAGGGAGGGGCAGGGAGGGGCCGAGCCTGGAGCCAAGCTGCCTCCTGGGGTGAGG
>NW_005361786.1:22250-22866 GCF_000412655.1 Myotis brandtii | reverse complement strand
GGCGGGAGCCGCCGCCCTCCACCCCTGATGTGGGTGAAACCGAGGAGGCCCAGGCCCGGCCTCTGGGAGCCCAAGACACTGCGGCCTGAAGCAGGTGCTGCAGGGTCCCGGGTTCGATTCCGGTCAAGGGCACAGGCCCGGGTTGCGGGCTCGATCTCCCAGTGGGGGGCGTGCAGGAGGCAGCTGATCCATGATTCTCTCTCCTCATTGATGTTTCTCTTCCTCTTTCCCTCTCCTTTCCTCTCTGAAATCAATAAAAATGTATATTTTTAAAAAGGGGACCTTTCTGAGAAAAGGTTTGTGTGCGGGAGGGGGTGGGGGGCGGGGCCGGCCCAGGTAGCAGCTGAGTCAGGAGCATCCGAAGGACAAGTTCTTCCAGGAATGACTCTTTGGAGAAACCTTTCCCGGGCCTGGGCCGAGGGGAACCCGTTGGGGGGAGACTGAGCCACTAAAAAATACAGGTGCCAAGTTCAAGGCCAGGTGGCGGGATCCTGGCTTCCCCCCTAAAATAAATAAAACTCCACCTTGGAGATGCTTCTTCTCACCCACAGCACCGTTACTGCTGTTACTGTTTTTATTATTTTGCAAATGACACATCAGTGCCAGGAGGCCCGGG
>NW_005361786.1:20685-21267 GCF_000412655.1 Myotis brandtii | reverse complement strand
GCCTTCGCAGGACGCACTGCGCCCCGACACCCCCACCCCCAGGGGGACTGGTCCCCGCCTCCCTCCAAACAGCCTGGGCTTCCGAAAAAGCCTTTCATGCATATGAAGCGTTTTGCAAAGTTTGATTCTTTCCAAAGAAGGGTTCGTCCGTTAACTAGCTGTAAACATAATTAATAGTTATTAACATGCAAAAAAAAACAAAAAAAACTACCACCAAAAAAGGCTTTGTGGCCTGTAAAAGGAGATGGGTTCCTCTCTAGTTCACACTCTCAAGCGTGGAAAAAATCTCTTGAAATCTGAAAACATCCTGATTAGATTATGAGGCCTGATTATATGGTGCGCCCCCCCCCCATCTCTAATGAAATTCCTCTCTGCTCCCTTCCTCCTCTCCCTTCTCTCGGTCTCCCAGTCCCAGCTCCCTCTGATCCAGGCGTCATTAGCAACAGCCTCTGGCTACATGTTTTGCATCAATGAAACATTGTGACATAGTTGTAATACAAACTCCGCCGCCTTGCACTGCGTCTTGCGGTAGGAAGTGTAATAGCAATAAAAATCATTTTTCATCTCCAGGCATTATTCGTT
>NW_005361786.1:18986-20588 GCF_000412655.1 Myotis brandtii | reverse complement strand
AGGGAGAGGGAGGGAGAGAGAGAGAGAGAGAGAGAGAGAGAGAGGAAACCTTTCCAATTTAGAGACTTCTCCAAACTGGAGACATGTAGATACAAGCTTAGCATTTTCTGTGCTTCTGCTCTCTTCTGGGTTTGTCTCGGCTTCTCTGGCTTCTCTCGGATGAGGACCAGGACTTTCTAACCCCTAGTATCTCTCCATAGCCCCCGTGTCCCCAACACAGCGTCCCTTCCATCGACAAAGCCCCAGGACCCCCCAGGGACCCGGCCACCCCTCCTCAGTTGGCTGGGGTGAGGGGTCGAATTCAGTCCCTGGCAGGAAAGTGAGGCCTCTGTCCTGCTCGCTCGCTCTCTCTCTCTCTCTCTCTCTCACTCACTCTCTCATCTTTCCCAGCCTGATGCAGAAGAGACCAACCACCCAGAAGGCCAACCTGGCTATTTTCGGGGCTCAGCCCTGTAATTTGTGAGCAGAGCTCAGTGCGTGTTGTTGCGAGAGAAGGAACTCCCTCCGTGGCCTCCGGAGCTTCCAGAAAGGGCCTCGGGGCTGAGTTGGCTCAGGCAGAACCGCGCTCGCTCTGCCCCTCAGTTCAGGCCCATCATACGGGGATCCCCTGAGCCCCTTCAAACAAAACCAACGCCGTCAGAACTACATTGGAAAAAGATTCTGTGCGCCCCCTGCCCCCCCCAAAGCAACCTCCCCCCAAACATACAAATCCTTACTCCCCGCTGGGCACCTTTGCAGGAGCCTGAAAGGCCATGAACTTGGTCTAAACAAGCTTCCAAAGAACAGGGCATCCAGGAGAGAGAAAAATGAAAGAACGAAAGATTCTTTGCAGGAGAAATCTTGTTTTCTGGAATTTGCTTTTGCTTACAACACCTCTCTCTGGGGCGGCGAGTTTTCGGGTAAATTGAAGCAGAGGCTCCCCGTGTAGCTGGTTTGATTTTCTGTCTATATTTTTAGTTAAGGGCTTAAGGACCGACCGGATGAAACAGGGCCAGCAGCCCAGCCCCATGCACCTGCAGATAAACGCGCATCATGTACTTTGTGACTCCCGGGCTGCCTGCCCCAGGCCGAGGTGTGTGAAGGCTGAGGGGCCGCGTTTTGTGGTTATTTTGCCAGCAGAACCGAAGGCTGCTGGGGGTGGGGGGGTGGTGCGGGGCAGAGACTGGCCACTTGGCAGGGCATCTGGCCTGTCTGACTGGGCAGATGAGCGGATTTCGGTGGGAACCCTAATTGGCAAGGGGTGACTTCTAGGCACATATTTGCATTGGCCGCAGCTGAGTGGCCCGACCCGGCTGCACGAACCTGTAGCCTCCGGAAGACATTTCTTTTCTGTTTTCTACCAAAATAGCCTCACAATTTAGACTTGGTGAAATGGTGCCTCTATATTTTTCTCCTCTCCCTCCTGCTCTGCCCCCCTCCCACAATGCAGACACTGCGCCGTCACGGGTCAGGGGGCGCAGCCGGTGGGCAGAAGGCCTGTGCGCTGAAGTTTTTCTTAGGGTTTTGGGGGACAGTCCCAGGATGGTGCGGTTTGGCTGGGAGGCATGGCCTGCAGTTCCAGTTTCCGCAGCGAGGTGGCGCTCCAGGGCACGGCAGCGCGCC
>NW_005361786.1:15860-18821 GCF_000412655.1 Myotis brandtii | reverse complement strand
GGCCCGGCAGAGGCGGAGACTCCCGGGGAATCGGCGAAGTTCGAGTCGCGTTGGGACCCGGCTGGTGCTGATAAGGGGGTGCGGGACCCCCCTTCTGAGGCTCGGGGACCAGAGTGCGGGAATCAGGCTCGACACTAGCGTGGAGGGCCGGGCCCAGGCACACAGAGGAAGTCCCCAAGTCTTGCAACCCCTGCTCGGGACACTTCGCTTCTTTTTTATTTTTGTTTTTTACTTTCGACCTTTTTTTGTTTAAAGAACAAAAAAAAATAAAGGATAGAAAATCTTACTGCTGTTCCCCCAAACTAGGCAGCTTTCCTATTTTGACAAGGGTTTTCCCCCCTTTTCTTTCCTGTAATTTTACTTCCCTTTTTGTTCTTTCTGGGTTTTTTTTCTTTCCTTTTCTTTTCTGTTTTTCTTTTCTTTGCGGCTAACTTCCCAGAGCTAGTTCTGTGTGGGTGGGTGAGAGAGAGAAAGAGAGAGATCACCATCGGCCCCGCAAGACCCAGCATTGGCCAAATGGCAGCAACATTGACGAAGAAACCAGTTCGATCTATTGAGCACAGTCCATCCGGCCATTTCGTTTGCTCCCACACATTGGCTTTCCCTGGGCATCCATCTCCCAGGCTCCGAACCGAAGGCCACAGAAGGGGTGGCCTCTCCTGTAGGCACCCCTCTCTCGGCCTGCGGCTGCTGGGGGCCCTTTAAAACCATTTGGAAACAATCCTAGAAACAATAATAGTCATACCCACAGGGAACAGCACGACCCCTGGGCGAGAATTTCCTTGTGAATTTCCTTGTGGCGGGAGCCAGGTTTTCCAGGAAAAATGCGAGCATTTTCGGCCCGTTTAGGAGTCTGTGGAAGGCAGGGGTCAGGCCCCTAGAAATGCTAACGGGGCGGAGAATTACAGGCATGATCTGAAAGTCTCTTCCAATCCCTTTCGTGGAGCATTTACTCGCGTGCAGTGATGAAAAGTGACGGCTAGTAATCAGCTTTTAAAAGTAATGAAGTCAGGTGAGGCTTTAGCCTGTCCCTGGCTATCCGTCAGCTTCGAAAAAGACGAAGGGAGAATCCTGTTTGGGTGCAGGGGAGCCTGCATTGCTGGGTGGGAGGAGGGTCCTCAAATCCTCGCATCTGAGCAGGGAGGGGGCAGGCCCTGGGTTTGGAATGTGGCCCCTCGCCTGGGTGCCGTGGCATTGCCTGTGGGTGACAGTGGGTGGGGCAGGTCCCCATCTGCACCAGTGGCTCCCAACCTCTCTGTGGCCATGCCCCACCTCAGCATCTCTAACATCCTGATGCCCCCCAGGACCTATAATTCCTATTATTCAAAAAGTGAGCTCCTCATCACGTGGAGGAAGCCTCAAAGGCCATGAACTTGGTCTCAACAAGCTTCCAAAGAACATGGCATCCATGAGAGAGAAAAATAAAAGAACGAAAGGACAGCGGAAGGACTGAGGAAGAAATCACAAAGAAATTGTTTTAAAATAATAATAATAGGAAGTGATATAAAAATAGCAAATAAATTTCCAAAACATAGACTAGAGAACTGAAATGCATAAATAGGTCACCATATATATTTATAGACTGTACATGAGCCGAGAACCAGAAGAAATGCAAAAAGTTCAGTTAATGACTCATTCTCGAATTGCCCCCCCCAAACATCAAATGGCCCCCCTGAGGGGTTGTGCCCCAAGCGGGAGCCACGGATGTAGACTTAGCTGTGAACTTGGGCCACCGCCGTGTGTCTGTGCCTGGCCAGGTACCCCCAGCACTCAGCACAGCTCGGACTCGGGGCTGACACCCAGGCTACAATCTAGATGGGTCCTCAGCCTGGCTCCAGGCGAGGGAGGGCCAGGCCTGCGGGCCTGGGGGGTGGAGGCGCCCTCATCTTACTCTTACTAACCTTTTGGAAATGGTGCGGCAACGGCAGGGAGGAAGGTGAGGAAGATGAGCGGGAAATGTCATTTCCCAGGGACCCTGGGAAGCCCTGGGGGTTGGGGCCTCAGTGACTTCAGGTGGCCCTGGTCTGCGAGGGAGCCCAGGGCAGCCCCAGAGGTGTGATGGGGTTTCCGTGGGCACCTGCCCCGCTCAGGCAGCTCAGATATGGCTCTTGAGGAGTCAGCTGCTTCAAAATACACTGATGGCCCCCAGGAGTGGCTCAGGGGTTGAGCCTCGACCTATGAACCAGGAGGTCATGGTTTGATCCCCCATCAGGGCACACGCCCGGGTTGCGGGCTCCATCCCAGTGTGGGCGTGCAGGAGGCAGCCGATCAGTGATTCTCTCCCATCATTGATGTTTCTCTCTCCCTCTCCCTCTCCCTTCCTCTCTGAAATCAATACAAATATTTTTAAAGGTTTTTTAAAAATAAAATTTACACATTTTCTTGGCGGTCTCAGCTCCCCCACAATGGCAGTTAGGTCAGAGCCAGACATGGGGGGGGGGGTGTCGGATACTGTCTTCTCAGCGCCTGCAGCCCCACATGGCATCTCACAGGGTCCCCAAGGGGCCAGGGACCCAGGAGCCCCAGCAACAGATCCTGCTGGCGTCCTCCCCTTCCCCTCCCATCCTCATTTCTGGGGTCCCCAGGAAAGAGGGGGGCGCCTCCAGCCTCCTCTCCTTGCCCGTAGAGAGCAGCCCTACGAGGTGGGGAGACCGGGCTGGTTTGGGGGCAGGTGCCCAGCTGGGAGGCTCTAGAGATGGTCTGGTCTGTGGCCCGCGTTCTCTCCGCTTGAAATTCCCAGAATCTGGCTGGGCGCTGGATTCCGAGGAAAAAGTGTCTGTGTGTGTTGAGGGAGATGTAGGGGGCGGGGGGGCGAAGTGAAGGATGATCGTAGCGACTTGGGGACACTGAGCTGGTGGCTCCATTGCGCCCCACCCTGGCCTGCGAGGCCCCCCTTCCCGGGGCCTGGGCGCGGGATGCCCACCTGGGTAGCGACCCTCCTACTTCGGAGACTGGGACGTG
>NW_005361786.1:10565-14675 GCF_000412655.1 Myotis brandtii | reverse complement strand
ACCCCCAGGCTTTCCGCCGGTTTCCCTCCCACTCGGGGCCTGGGCGCCGTTCGGAGGCGGGGAAAGGGGGCGCCCGTATTGTGGGGGTCCCTTCCGCGGGAGCTCCAACCCCAATGGGGCTCCATTATGTAACCACCGAATGCACCGCCCGGCGCGGCCTGTGGGCGCGATCGCCATCGCTGGGCGATAAGCATCACACTTATTCGATTTCTTCAAAGCCGTGGGGCTTCGCTTGCTTGCTTGCTTTTTTTTTTATTTTTCAAAGGAGGGCATTTGTGCTAAATTGCCCGGCGCCGGTGTGATAACTGTCAAAAGTTGGACATCAAAGGAGCGAATATGGCTCAGTGGCCGGAGGAGCCGTCGGGAGGGGGCGCCCCCCTGGTCCTGAACTTTCTATGTAAACACGTGGTCCGGTGGGGACAGGGGCTCGGGTCCTTCGTGGGCGAGCTTTCCACCCTCCCCGGTTCTAGACTAGGCCCCGGAGCCGGCTCCCTCGCCGAAGGGACTAAGGTTTCCCCGGACAATAATGTGGCGATTGTGGCTGGTTTGTGACCCAGAAAACATGGAGGTGGCCGTGCCGGCTTCGCTATGTAATTATGCAAAGCGCTTCCCATAAAGACTTGCTATTCGATCTAATGGCCGGCCCCGCGGACGGTCTCAGAAAGGGAGGGTCTGTGCGCGCGCGAGAGAAAAGTAACATTTGCTTTAACACAGGTTGGATGCGGGAGGGAGAAGGATACATACAAACAGGCGCCAGGCCGCCCAAGCTATTTTTTTTCCCAGGCGAATGAAAATAACGATGAGGGGGTTTAATAAGTTCATCAGAGCAACACGGGCCCGTCCGGACCCAGCGGGGCGGGGAGGGTTCAGGCTGCAGCCTCCCACCTCGGGCCTGGGCTTGGGAATGAGGGTGAGTCACTTCCCGCTGACGCAGGGCGGGGAGCGGCTCTGTCTCCATGCGGCCCACCTGGTGCCCGGCTGGAATCCCGAGCCCCAGGCCTGGGCTGAGATGGGGGGAGGGCTGGGCGGCCTCTCCTCCCCCAAATCGTGTCTAGGAAATTATTTGGCAGGAGACATGTAACAAAGCGCCACACTCCCAGCCCCTTTCCCTCTGGTGCCCTCAAACCCCCAGGATTTAGGGATCCCCAGAAAGGCAGTGGGAAGGGATGCCAGGGAGGGAAGCAGGTCTGAGTATTTGGGGGGAGGGGGTGAGCCTGAGGCCAGGCCAGAGACATCAGGGGTGGGGCGACTCCCAGCAGTTAAGGCTGCCCCATCTCCCATGCAAAAGGTTTTGTTTTTGTTTTAAAATAATAATAATAATAATAATAATAATAATAGTAATAATATAAGGCCCAGCCAGCATGGCTCAGTGGTTAAACATCAACCTAGGAACCAGGTTGTGGGCTCCATCCTCAGTGTGGGGCGGGCAGGAGGCAGCCGATCCATGATTCTCTCTCATCACTGATGTTTCCACCTCTCTCTCCCTCTCCCTTCCCCTCTGAAAGCAATACAAATATATTTTTAAAAAAATCATAATAATATAAGAAAACATTTGAAAGGCCCGCAGGGGGAGAGATGGGAGGAGATGGAGATTGGTCACGGGTCCAGCCCCAGCCCCGGCTGCAGGCTCAAAGCAAGCGAAGTGACCAGTGAGTGACACAGCAACCAGTGACATTGTGGATTTTTCAAGGGGGGAGTGGGGAGGTGATTAAAAAGCCAGAATCATGTAAATATCAAAGTGCCACCTGGGGAGACCTGGGGGGGAAAAAACGTAAGCTAATGAAAAGCAAATAAAGAAGCAGGCACTCCGGCCGGGGAAACTCAATATTACGTTTAAGACGGTGCTTTCTGTGCGGCTCGGATCTCCCATTCATGTCCACATCACAGGCACCGGGTTTGTCATCGGGAGGCTCGAATCTGAAAGATACTCCGGCGAACGAAGTGCTGGCAGCGGGAGGAATAAAGGGACCGCGCCAGGGGTCAGGCGGCCCCGACTGCTTGTCGAGATCTTTTGAAAATTTCACCCGATTGAAGGCGAGGGCTTAGGGGCTTCGCTGCGCTCGCATTTCAAACTCAGATCAGTGGGATCACAGGCAGAAATAGAGGTCTGGGCAATTCTGATGCAGAGATGGCCACGGCTGCAGAGTCTCAGCCTGCCTGTCTCTCTCTCTCTCTCTCTTTCTCTCTCTCTCTCTCTCTCTCCTCTACCTCTCTCTCTCTCTCTCTCCTGTGACCCCCTGGATGACAGTCCTCAGAAAAGAAAGAGAAAATTGCATCGTGTCTCCTAACTCCCTTTCAGACAGAAGGAATTTAGGGGCTCGTTGCCCGTGACAGAGGGGGAATGATCATTTGCGAACACGCCTGGGATCAGAGCTCAAAAGAGTTTCTGAGTCCATCATGAATGACCCCCTCCTAGACATCTAGGTCCCCTTCCTGGTGAAGGTTTATCTAGGAGTGTTGATCCCGAGTATGAAGATGAATTCTCATTCCCTTCGTGTGCTGGCCTCACCCTGAAATCTCTTACCACCACCGACCGCGCGCCAGTTCTGGGGTCTGTGTGCACCAGCCCCGAGACTCACTGGGAATAACGCTCACTCACATGCCCGCCCCCAGCAACATGTCAGCACTTTCTGGTTCAAGAAGGACACAGGGAAGTCAGTTGTCTCTGGGATGGATCCATTCCGGGGGAGAGAACAGAAAAGAAGCTGGGGCCCAGCCAGTGTGGCTCAGTGGCTATGAACCAGGAGGTCAGGGTTCGATTCCCTGTAGAGGCGCATGCCCAGGTTGCAGGCTCCATTCCCGGTGTGGTGTGGGACTTGTGGGGGGGGGCAGCCAATCAGTGATTCTCTCTCATCCCTGATGTTTCTCATTCTCTCTTTCTCTCTGAAATCAATATATATACACTGAGTGGCCAGATTATTATGACCACCCCATCAGTACGTCATTGACACGTCCAAAAATACTGAATATTGAAAACTTCCTAAGCAAATACTCTCAAGGTTTTATTATTATTAGCATAACTAAGATGGGGTGGCCATAATAATCTGGCCACTCAGTGTGTGTGTGTGTGTGTGTGTGTGTGTGTGTGTGTATTATTATTATTATTTTATTTCTATTTTTTAAAGACAGAAACTGGGAAGGGAGGGAGGGCGTTTTTCTGAACACAAATCAAACCGAGGAACTCTGAAATAGGGCCAGGCTGAGTTGATATAAAAAAAGAAAGGAAGCGACTGAGGGGCAGCCAGGGCCGGAGGCCACTTCCCCACCAGCCAGAACTCATGCCAGCTGTGCCCTAAGCGGGTCCCATCAAAAATTCACTTCTCCCGGCTTGGCAAACTCTAGAAAGAGCTGGGGGAGGAAATGATACATTTATCACCACTTCGCCAGCTGTCTACCTGGCCGCCTCACACAAACAAGGTACTTGGGGGGAATGTTCTGAATGGCAGTTGCGTCCCATTAACCCTGAGCCCAGGGGAGCGGAGGTTAGGGTCCGAGAACTGTGCGAAGTGCAGAGTTGAGGAGACTTCCCTGCGCCGGTACAAAGACGGTGGCCTGTTTCCTGCATCATCCGCTCATCCGCGCTCTTCCACCGGCCGCAGCGGGGAAAGTGGGGGGTTACTCTGGCTGGTGTTACAGGTTCCGATCTTTGATTCCCCTATTGTCTGCCGGTTGGGGTTGGGCGGCTCCGGGAGGAAGGTGGGGACACGCTGGTGGGAGCCCCGCAGACACCCAGCCCCGCAGGCACCCAGCCGCAGACCTGCCCCAGGCTCAGGAGAGGGAGGTGTGCAGGCAGCCCCTGCCCTCAGATCGATTCTCCGAATATATTTATATGTAATTTCAGGCCCACAGTCCAGGCACAGAGAGCAGGCCCGAAGTATAAACTTCGTTAAACTTGAGCAGAGACGCAAGCGAAGGGGCCGCCCGCGGGGCTCTCTCAGTCGCGCTCCTCCTCCGTCTCCCTCGCAGGACCGGGCGCCCCACTGGGCTTCACAGGCGGGGTTTTGTGCGTTAAAGACGCAGAAGCCGGTCCCGGCTTCCGGGAGAGATTGGAGGAAAAGGGGGCGGCGGGAGAACCCTGAGAAAGCGAGACCGGCAGGCGGGGACCCTGGG
>NW_005361786.1:9885-10216 GCF_000412655.1 Myotis brandtii | reverse complement strand
TGCAACTCCGGGCCGGCGTCGGGGCGCCGCATGTCCCCCCAAAACCTCTGAACCAGGAACCCGGGGGCGGGGCAGGAGGGCGACCACTCCAGGCCACAGGCTGAGGGTGACCTCCGGGTACATGAGGGGCCCTGGGCGCTGAGGACCGCGAGTAACCTTTCTTTCTCCGTCCCTGTCTCGCTTTGTAAGTAACTAAATAGATAGACACATACATACATTTGCAAACTGGAGATCACGGGGCTTCACCAACCTTGAGAGAATAACGAGCCTCCGTGTTTTAAAGCAAAGAAAACCCCAAACAGCCCGAACGCCCCCGGCCGCGCCTGGGCCC
>NW_005361786.1:8377-9799 GCF_000412655.1 Myotis brandtii | reverse complement strand
GCTCAGGGACCCTGGAGGCTGCTGGCCCCTTCCCATCCCCGATGCCGTGCGCCCTGCCTCTTCGGGACGCAAACGCTATGCGCTCCCGGGCCTGGCGGGGTCTGCGGAGGGAGAAGCCGGGCAATCGATCGGAGGCTTTCCCCCGCCGCATTTCCACTGGCGCGGGAGACGGTGTGGCGGGCGTGGGAACCCCCGTGTGTTCGCGTCTTGGCCTTTTTCTGAAATTATTCTTTTTTTCAATCATGACACCGAACACTCCAGGCCAGGGAGCGCCTTTCTTCCCGCCTCGATGGGACGTGAACTAAACGCAATCCTCTTTCAAGTCCTCTCCACTCTCAAGGCGCGCGTGTTAATTTCACCTTCATTTCCGCCTTCGCGCGGGCGGGCTGGGGAGGGTCCCCGCTCCCTGGCCCTCCCCCTGGATTTTAAGGGAGGGAGGACGGTGCTGCCTTAGCGCCTGGAGCTCCCACCTCGCGTCCTGTCTCCTCTTGGTGGATGTTATTCATCGCAGGGGCCGCTGTGGGAAGTTTAGCTTGAAATGCTGGTGGGCAGGACACGGTGGGCGAGTGCGTGGGTCAGCGCCAATGAATTCGCGGTGGCGACAGACCCGGAGGACCTGGCCTTTGTTAGGTGCTGAGTGCCCGCAGGCCGGGCCATATGGGAGGCAGTGAGCCCTGAGGGGCTCGAGGCGCCCCAGACGTGGGTAGTTCAGCGCCCAGGTGACCACACTCCGAGCTCCGGGGCGGCCTTGCCACGAGGGACCACAGCTCTGTTTCTTGCAGGAAGAGAAAGAAATGCGAGGAAGGCGACTTTTTTTTTCTTTTAATTTATTTTTATTGATTTCAGAGAGGAAAGGAGAGGGAGAGAGAGAGAAACATCAATAATGAGAGAGAATCATGGATCAGCTGCCTCCTGCACGCCCCCTACTGGGGATCGAACCCACAACCCGGGCATGTGCCCTGACCGGGAATCGAACCCTGACCTCCTGGTTCCTAGGTCCACCCTCAACCACTGAGCCAGCCCCGAACGGGGAGGGTGATCTTTTTGACGCCACGTTCAGCTTTTAGGGTTTCTCGCCAATCTCTCCGTGTGTTGCTGTCCAGATAGACTGAGCTGTTTGGCGTCAATTAACCTGAGGCCCAGCTACCGTTACTAGAGAGCGGAGAGAAGACGGGGAATCGGAGGGAAGAGCAGTTCATACAAAACAACGCGCGTGCGGTGAGGCCTGTGCGGGAGCCGCCCGCCTGGGCGCAGGTCGCTCACAGGAAGTTACCGACTCCCCAGCCGCGAGGACACCGCGCCAGGCGCTGCCATTGAATCGCGGTGAGAACACCTCTCAGGGCACAGCCGCGCCTTCCACAAACGCTGCCCCTGGGTGCGGGGTGCCTGCGGCTCCCCGTCCTTCCCACCGGCCCTCGCCGC
>NW_005361786.1:5755-7404 GCF_000412655.1 Myotis brandtii | reverse complement strand
CGGAGCACAGCAGGTTGAGACCTCCGACCCCGCCGCCTGGAATACGATCCCTGTGCCTCCCCACCCCCACCCCAGGAAAGGTGGGTGAAGGCGGCTGCTTCACCGGCTGGGGAGGGTGTCAGGGTGAGGCCGGGACCAGCGCCCTGGGCCCCGAGGGTGTCCCGGGAAATTGGGCATCACCACGGGGCAGGTCAGCCCGTGAAGCCTGAGATTTTCTGGGCACAGGGGCTCCTCCATTCCTGCGCCTAGAACGCGGAGGAGGACGAGGAACCGCCCTGGGTTGGGGGGCGGGAGGGGGGGCAGAGGGGCCGGTGAGAGGAAGGCGGATGTGGGACCCGGAATGGCAGGCACCACGCCTCTCACCAGGACTCCATTGGGTCCTCTCTTTCCAGGACAGCAGCTTCCTCCCGGATGTAGCCTTTGTCTGGGGAACCAGCAGGTCTCTCGCTGTTGGAGGCACCCCGCCCTGAGCCAGGTGTGCGCTGCAGTCCTGGGGCCTGGCGGCTCCCCCAGCGCCCAAGCCTCCATCTACTTTCCTGCGAAACCGAGTGCCTTCCCTCGGCCAGAAGACGACCTGGGGTGGGGGGTTGGGGGAGAGGACTCCCTGGCGCCTGGTCCTCCCAGGCCTCAGGTTAAGGCTGGGGACTCAGGAGCACCTCGGGCTGGGCTGGGGGGACATGTGCAGGCTCAGCTGAGCACAGGAGGAAGCAGGTGAGCCCTCAGCATCTGGACCCCTTTTCTCTCTAGGTCGCTGAGTTGCACCTCCGTCTTCCCAGGATGCAACGGGCCTGCCAAGTCTCTGCTTCCACCTGCAGCCTAGGGAGGGCCAGGAGGCGCCCACAGCGGAAGGGGCCTCAGAGCCCTGAGGGAGGCAAAGGCAAAAGCACCTCCTGCTCAGAAGCGAAGCCTGGATGGGGCTGGGGGACTGGAGACCTTCTCCGCCTGGGACCACAGCAGAGATGGGCTCCGACCCCTGGGCCTCTGCCTGGAGGTCACCGTCCCTCTCCACTCCCAGCTTCCCTGAGCTTAGATTACCCTAGAGTAGCCTAGTTTAGTAAGGGACAGAGAGGATCCAGGACCTAACTTAGCTTAGCTTCCCTCAGAGTAGCCTAGGTTAGGGAGGCAGACGAGACCACTGCGGACTTAGCTTACCCAAGCCTAGAGTAACTGAGGGACCCAAGAGGACATAGCTTAGCTTAGCTTAGGCTAGAGTAGCTGAGGGACCCAAGAGGACCTACATTAGCTTAGCTTAGCATGGCATAGGCTACAGTAGCTGAGGGACCCAAGAACCTAGCTTACCTTAGCTTAGTTTAGCTTAGCTTAGGCTAGAGTAGTTGAGAGACCCAAGAGGACCTAGCTTAGCTTAGCTTAGTTGAGCTTAGCATAGGCTAGAGTAGCTGAAGGACCCAAGAACCTAGCTTACCTTAGCTTAGTTTAGCTTAGCTTAGGTTAGAGTAGTTGAGAGACCCAAGAGGACCTAGCTTAGCTTAGCTTAGTTGAGCTTAGCATAGGCTAGAGTAGCTGAAGGACCCAAGAAGACCTAGCTTAGCTTAGCTTAGTTTAGGCTAGAGTAGCTGAGTGACCCAAGGGAACCGAGCTTAGCTTATGCTAGCTTAGGCTAGAGTAGCTGAGGGACCCAAGAGGACCTA
>NW_005361786.1:3106-4507 GCF_000412655.1 Myotis brandtii | reverse complement strand
CTTAGCTTAGCTTAGGCTAGAGTAGCTCAGGGACCCAAGAGGACCTAGCTTAGCTCACTTTAGGCTAGAGTAGCTGAGGGACCCAAGAGAACCTAGCTTACCTTAGCTTAGCTTAGGCTAGAGTAGCTGAGGGACCCAAGAGGACCTAGGTTAGCTTAGCTTACCTTAGGCTAGAGGAGCTGAGGGACCCAAGAGGACCTACCTTAGATTAGCTTAGTTTAGCATAGGCTAGTGTAGCTGATGGACCTTATAGTACCTAGATTAGCTTAGCTTAGCTTAGGCTAGTGTTGCTGAGGGACCCAGGATAACCTACCTTAGCTTAGCTTAGTTTAGGCTAGAGTACCTGTGGGACCCAAGATGACCTAGCTTATCTTAGCTTAGTTTAGGATAGAGTAGCTGAGGGACCCAAGAGGACCTATCTAGCTTAGCTTACGTTAGGCTAGAGTAGCAGAGGGACCCAAGAGGACTTAGCTTAGCTTAGCTTAGGCTTGAGTTGCTGATGGACCTAAGAGACCTATCTTAGCTTAGGCTAGAGTAGCTGAGGGACATAGAGTACCTAGTTGAGTTTTGGCTCGAGTAGCTGACGGACCTTAGAGGACCTAGGGTAACTTAGCTCAGGGTAGCTTAGGTTACCATAGATTATCCTAGATTAGTGAGGCAGATGAGACCATTGTGTACATAGCTTAGCTTAGGCTAGAGTAGCCTAGGTTTAGGAAGAAAATGAGAACACAGCAGACCGGGCTTCACTTCGCTTAGCCTATAGTACTCCGGTTTACTCTAGGCTAAGCTAGGTCCACAATGGTGTAGTCCTCCTCCCAAACCTAGCTAAGCTAAGCCAGGTCCTCTTGGGTCCCTAAGCTACTCTAGCCTAAGCTAAGCTAAGCTAAGCTAAGATAAGCTAGGTCCTCCTGGGTCCCTCAGCTAATCTAGTCTAAGGTAAGCTAAGCTAAGCTAAGCTAGGTCTTCTTGGATCCCTCAGCTACTCTAGCCTAAACTAAGCTAAGCTCAGCTAGGTCCTCTTGGAATCCTCAGCTACTCAAGCCAAAGGTAAGCTAAGCTAAGCTAGGTCCTCTTGGGTCCCTCAGATACTCTATCCTATGCTAAGCTAAGCTAAGGTAAGCTAAGCTAAGGTAAGCTAAGCTAAGCTAAGCTAAGCTAAGCTAGGCCCTCTTCGGTCCCTCCGCTACACTTGCCTATGCAAAACTAAGCTAAGCTAACCTGGGTCCTCTTGGGTCCCTCAGCTACTGTAGCCTATGCTAAGCTAAGCTAAGCTAAGCTATGCTTAGCTAAGCTAAGCTAATGTAGGTCCTCTTGGGTCCCTCAGTTACTCTAGCCTAAGCTAAGCTAAGCTAGGACCACTTGGGTCCCTCAGCTACGCTAGCCTAAGGTAAGCTAAGCTAA
>NW_005361786.1:1971-2953 GCF_000412655.1 Myotis brandtii | reverse complement strand
GCTAAGCTAGGTCCTCTTGGGTCCCTCAGCTACTGTAGCCTAAGGTAAGCTAAGCTAAACTAAGGTAAGCTAGGTCCTCGTGGGTCCCTCAGCTACTCTAGCCTAAAGTGAGCTAAGGTAGGTCCTCTTGGGTACCTGAGCTACTCTAGCCTAAGCTAAGCTAACCTAGGTCCTCTTGGGTGCCTCAGCTACACTTGCCTATGCTAAACTGAGCTAAGCAAAGCTGAGTCCTCTTGGGTCCCTCAGCAACTGTAGCCTATGCTAAGCTAAGCTAAGCTAAGCTAAGCTAAGCTAAGCTAGGTCCTCTTGGGTCTCTCAACTACTCTAGGCTAGGCTAAGCTAAACTAAACTAAGGTAAGCTAGGTTCTTGGGTCCTTCAGCTACTGTATCCTATGCTAAGCTAAGGTAAGCTAAGCTAAGCTAAACTAAGCTAAGCTAAGCTAAGCTAAACTAAGCTAATGTAGGTCCTCTTGGGTCCCTCAGCCACGCTAGCCTAAGCTAAGCTAAGCTAAGCTAATCTAAGAGAGGTCCTCTTCGGTCCTTCAGCTACTGTAGCCTAAGCTAAGCTAAGATAAACTAAGCTAAGCTAGGTCCTCTTGGGTCCCTCAGCTACTCTAGACTATGCTAAGCTTAGCTAAGCTAAGCTGAGCTAGGTCCTCTTGGGTCCCTCAGCTACACTAGCCTAAGCTAAGCTAAGCTGAGCCAGGTCCTCTTGGGTCCCTCAGCTACTCTAGCCTAAGGTAAGCTAATTTAAACTAAGCTAAGGTAGGTCCTCTTGTGTCCCTCAGCCACTCTAGCCTAAACTAAGCTATGCTGAGCTAGGTCCTCTTGGATCCATCAGCTACTCTAGCCTATGCTAACCTAAGGTAGGTCCACTTGGGTCCCTCAGCTACTCTACCCTAAACTAAGCTAAGCTAAGCTAAGCTAGGTCCTTTTGGGTCCCTCAGCTACTGTAGCCTAAGGTAAGCTAAGCTAAACTAAG
>NW_005361786.1:528-909 GCF_000412655.1 Myotis brandtii | reverse complement strand
AGCTAAGCTATAGGTTCTTGGGTCCTTCAGCTACTCTAGCCTAAGCTAAGCTAAGCTAAGCTAAGCTAGTTCCTCTTGGGTCCCTCAGCTACTCTAGCCTAAAGTGAGCTAAGCTAGGTCCTCTTGGGTCCCTGAACTACTCTAGCCTAAGCTAAGCTAAGCTAGGATCACTTGGGTCCCTCAGCTACGCTAGCCTAAGGTAAGCTAAGCTAAACTAAGCTAACCTAGGTCCTCTTGGGTGCCTCAGCTACACTTGCCTATGCTAAACTGAGCTAAGCAAAGCTGAGTCCTCTTGGGTCCCTCAGCAACTGTAGCCTATGCTAAGCTAAGCTAAGCTAAGCTAAGCTAGTTTCTCTTGGGTCCCTCAGCTACTCTAGCCTA
>NW_005361786.1:0-262 GCF_000412655.1 Myotis brandtii | reverse complement strand
CTAAGCTAGTTCCTCTTGGGTCCCTCAGCTACTCTAGCCTAAAGTGATGTAAGCAAGGTCCTCTTGGGTCCCTTAGCTACTGTAGCCTAAGCTAAGCTAAGCTAGGTCCTCTTGGGTCCTCAGCTACGCTAGCCTAAGGTAACCTAAGCTACACTAAACTAAGCTAGGTCTAGGGTCCCTCAGCCACTCTAGCCTAAGGAAAGCTAAGCTAAGCTAAACTAAGCGAGGTCCTCTTGGTTCCCTCAGCTACTCTAGCCTATGG
>NW_005361785.1:0-273 GCF_000412655.1 Myotis brandtii | reverse complement strand
CCTTGGGAGCAGAGGTGTGAACAAGGTTTGAGGGAAGAGTTAGGCTGGCAGAGTTCATCCATCCATCCATCCATCCATCCATCCATCCATCCATCCATCCATCTCTCCACCTATCCATCTATCCCTCCATCCATCCATCTATTCACTCATTCATTCATTTGAACATTCGGGCAGATAGTCCATCTACAGCAATTTTTAATTAAAAAAATAATCTGCTGCATGCCCAACACTATGCTAGTTCGATTCTGGTCAAGGGCATGTACCTGGGTTGCG
>NW_005361784.1:0-399 GCF_000412655.1 Myotis brandtii | reverse complement strand
AAGTCTATAATAAAGTTTCTTACTTTTTAAGCCAAATCCTGCCCCATTAGCCGGGCTAAGAAAATGTTCCCACCCTATTTACAGATCCTGACTTCTGTAGCTGATTGTGGGCTTTGCGTGCAGTGAAATATCTCCCCACCTTTATGGTGAATTCTTCCCCACCTTTTCCGGTGAAACTTCGTTTTTTTGCTCTAGGCGAAGCCTTCACTTCCAGATTTCCTGTCGGGTGCCAGATGTTGTAAATGTTTCCTTCCACGTCCCGCATGGTTCAGGGTTCAGGATCTGGAAGAGGAGCCGCACACAAATGAAAGAGAAGAGACGAGAGATAATTTGGAAATATTGGGGTGCCGGGGTCCAGGCCCAGTGGGCCAGGGGTTCCCAAAGGTGTGGACGGAGGGG
>NW_005361783.1:477-798 GCF_000412655.1 Myotis brandtii | reverse complement strand
CTAATTACCATGTCTCTCTTTTATTAGTGTAGATTATAATTATTGATTTCAGAGAGGCAGGGAGAGGGATGAAGAGATAGAAACATCAATGATGAGAGAGAATCATTGATTGGCTGCCTCCTGCACTCCCCCTACTGGGGGTGGGGGGCGGATTGAGCCTGCAACCCAGGCATGTGTCCTTGGCTGGAATTGAACCTGGGACTCTTTAGTCCACAGGCTGACACTCTATCCACTGAGCCAAACCAGCTAGGGCTATCCTCTTAACTTCTAAGTTAGAGTCTATAAGCCTTACCAGTGCCTGCAAGCCTTCTGTAAGTGCTA
>NW_005361783.1:0-428 GCF_000412655.1 Myotis brandtii | reverse complement strand
AGTATTACATATGTCTCCTTTTTCCCCTATTAGCCTCTCCCCAGCCACTCTCCCACGCCCCAGCACATGCCCTCACTCCCTAGTGTCTGTGTCCATTGGTTATGCTTATATGCATGCATACAAGTCCTTTGGTTGATCTCTACCCACCCCCACTTCCCCAGCCTTCCCTCTGAGGTTTGACAGTCTATTTGATGCTTCTATGACTCTGTATCTATTTTTGTTCATCAATTTATATTGTTCACTATATTCCACAAATGAGTGAAATCATGTGACATTTAGCTTTCTCTGACTGGCTTATTTTGCTTAGCATAATGCTCTTAATGTCCATCCATGCCATTGCAAATGGTAGGAGTTCTTTCTGGCCAGGATGTTCCTATAACTCAGATCCAGCTAGTCATTGTTTCTTTCATCTGAGTACCACTGCTTGG
>NW_005361782.1:0-482 GCF_000412655.1 Myotis brandtii | reverse complement strand
CAGAAAAAAATTTTTGGAATGGCATTCCAAGTCCTCAGTAGTTTGTTTTTGACACTTCTCTCTGTTACTCCTGTTTTTAGAAACCAGACAACCATTTTTGTTGGGGTCCAACCCCAGCAGGTGCAGGGGGTCCCCAAAGGTGTGGACGAAGTCGGAAAAGAAGGAATGACACGGAGACAGCGTTCAGTTGATCAGCAGCCTAGCCAGGATCTCCAGCGAAGCAGTGAAGTTCTGGTCAGGACCTCCAGGGAAGTTCTGTCTCTAGGTTCTCTTGCCATGTTCTCTCGCTAGGTTCTTCAGCCAGGTTCTGCCGCTAGGTTCTCCAGCCAGGTACTCCAGGTTCTCCAGCCAGGTTCTCCTGCCATGTTCTGTCTAGGTTCTACAGCCATGTTCCCTTGCTAGGGCTCTGTCTCTAGGTTCTGTCTTCTGTTGTCTTGTTCATCTCTATTTATACCAGTTAATTTTAATCCTGTCAATTTCTA
>NW_005361781.1:0-5058 GCF_000412655.1 Myotis brandtii | reverse complement strand
CCTTCCCTGTGTCTTCCCAGGGTGCAGCCCTCACCCCACTCAGCATGCTCCCGCAGACAAGCCTTCCCTCCCCTCCAAACTCACACTCCTGACCACAGCCAGCTTCTTTTTATTCACATCCCTTCTCAGGATCTGAAATGACTTGTTTGTTCACTTGATTATTGTCTGTCTGTCCTTCTGGAACACTGCCTCAGTCATCACCTGACTCGTGCCTGGCAGGTAGCAGTCTCCAGCTGCGAGTGAGGGACTGATGGACTCCTGGGACTCCAGGCGCACACATACTTCTTTCTATTTCAGGGTGTGGCCCACCGTCACCTTCTGCATGTAGAGCTTAGGGACTTTGTAATCAGGTTGTGTTTGCAGGTAATATAGTTTTAGATAAGAACAACATTTTGTGGGGAGGAGAGAGAGAGAGCGAGAGCGCATAAACTACTGTTTTTCATGCATCCTTACATTTACCATATATGTGAATTTTTTAACCAGTGATTTGCATACTCACTTTAGATCTAAATAAGCATTTATAAGATCTTGAGGCCAGTGCTTAGTCAGAGCTGTGAGCTGGGGAACCATGTCAGGGGCATCCTTAGACAGGGCAGCATCCCTCTGATCAGCCTGAAGCCCTGTGAGTTCAGTAGGCCAGGACCCTGCCCATTACCCTATGATCACAGGGCCCCGCCCCACAAGTCCCTAATTTGTTATGGAATTATCATCTATTTAACTAAACATCAAGCACAGTTACAATATCTACTAAATGACCCTGCTGTGGCAGCCACTTGAAGAGTTTCAGCACTCAAGGCATTTGTGAAGCTTTTGGGGGAGAAAATGGAATGTTTTCATGTAAGCAAAATGTAAGGGATGATGCCCCTAAAATATGTGTCCTAGGAGCTGGATCATTTCCCCGTGTTGGGCTGGCAAGAGTGATGATGACAGGGAGCCGTTCCTTCCCAGCTGTGTGCTGTCGGAAGCTCTACGATATTCTGATGCCTTCTGCTATTTCATTTTTTTTTTCAAGGTCCTTTAGTTTTGACTTGATGAGTCAACAAGGTACTGAGATCAAGAGTACTTGCTGTTTAGTCAGCTCTTTTCTGAGAAGGATTTTTACTTGTTATTTTTATATTAAAAAACAGTTTCTTACAACATGTAGGAAATACCACTTTACACTTTCATCTTTGCTGAAATGCAATTTCACTTTCATGGTTCACTTTCCTGGCCCTGAGGTCTCTGTGGGGTCCTGTGGCTTTGCTCAGACCTGAATCTTTCGCCCTGGTTGGTGGCTTGGCATTGGCACTCCTGCAGGGCATGTCTCTGTCACCCAGAGGCGTCCAGCCTTGGCTTGTCGATTGCTGTCAGCCATAGGGAAAGACACTTCTTTTCCTTTTTCTACTCTGCAGTTGCAGTTTCATTTCTGCAAATGTAAAAGAGAAGAAACATTGCAGGGACATGATGAACTTCAGAGACAGCGTTTCTTCAATTGGGAATTTTCTATTTTACTTCTAGAAGATTTGTTTATTTCCTTAGTTAGCGTCCCTCCAACCCCCAAGACATGTGATGCTTACATCAGGCAGATGCTGGTGCCCAAGGCCCAGTGCGCTCCGTGGGAGGGTAGGCTGTCAGAGACAGTGTGTGCTGGGGCCGATCAGGGCCCAGAATTAGAGACCTTGGCCTCAGGTCTGCTGCCGAGTGACTTAGTCACTGACTCGGCCTTTCCATCCATTCCCTGGAGGTAAGCCACAGTGCCAGTCCCACAGGGTCTGGGGACAATGAAGTGAGATGTGTGAGTCACCAGGCACAGCTCTTGGCACAGACCAGGTGCTCGGTGAATGTGAGACCAGGTTCCGCTCACTCTGGGAGAGCAGGTCTACTGGAGGGAGAAGTGGGGGCTCAGTTCTGAGTGCAGTTTGGAAGGACCTTTCATGCAGGTTGCCTCATGGCAGCCGAATAAATTGTCCCCTGGCTGGTATGTGGGCCAGCTGCACCCACTTCCACGTGAAGTTTCTGGCAGAGGAATTCTTGAGGCCTCTGAACATTGTTAGCTCTCAGAATGGGAATCACTGGGCCCAGATATAAGCTATTGCTTGGATCTGTGAGCTTGTTTCTGCAGCCTTGGCACCTCTACCCAGGTGACCCAGGTTCAAGGGCTTGGAAATGCCAGGCCTGGCAGGAAGCTGAAGCTGGTGCTCTTTGCTCACGTCCAGATCGGAAGTGATAGGGCAGCCATTATTTCAGGCTGGTGCACAAGGGTAGCCATGGGAACAGGTTGGAGGTAGGCAGGTGGAGTTCAGGTCTCAGCTCTTCAAAAGTGTGTGGCCTTGGCTACACCTTTATCTCTCTGAGCCTCAGTCTCCTTCTTTGTCACCTGGGGACAGAACAAAGTCCTAAGGAAGATCTAGCACTCACCTAGCACAAAGCTGGACAAAAACTCAGTAAATCAGAGCTAAAATAATGATAACTGTAGATGTCAAATTGTAGATGCATCTAAGAGCAGAGCATCAAAATTCATGAAGCAACAATGGACAGAATTAAAAGGAGAAGGACAAACCAACCATTATAGTTTGAGATTTCAACAGCCTTCTGTCATTAATTGTTAGATCAAACAGGCAGAAAGTCAATGAGATGACCTGAGTCAACTTAATCTAATTGACATTGTTAGAATACTTCATATATGCATTCTTAAGCTCACATGTAATATTCATTAATACAAATAAATTCTAGTCATGAAACACACTTTAAAATTTTTTAAATAATAAAAATAATACAAAGTATATTCTCAATCTACAATGACGTTAAACTAGAAATCAGTAGCAGAGATAGCTGAAAAATTCCCAACTAGTTGGAAATTAGACAATATACTTCTAAATAAACAATGAGTAAAATTTTTGAATTAAATAAAATTAAAATACAACATATCCATATTTTGAGGGTATAAGTAAAATGTTCATTACAGAAAATGTATAGCATTAAAAGCATATATTTAAAAAGAAAAAGGATCTAAAATTAATAACCAAGCTTCTACCTTGGGTAACTAGACAATAAGAGCAAATTATACCTAAAGCAAGCAGAAGTAGGAACATACTAAAAATTAGAGTGATTATCAGTGAAATTGAAAAAAGGAACAATAAAAAAATTGAATCTGTATTTTTAAACATCAAGAAAATTGATAAAACTCTAGTCAATCTAACCAAGAAATAGAGAAGATAAAAATTTTTAATATCAAAAATTAAAAGGAGGTTTTATGAGTGATCTCATGGACATTAAATGAATAATAATAAATAAACAACACTTTATTCACAAATTGGGTAAGTTTGATGAAATGAGTAACTACCTGAAAGACAAAATACCAAAACTGAAAGAGAAATAGATATGACTTATTAAATAAATTGAATTAATAATTTTAAAAACTCAAAAAATAAAACAAGACAGAAAAACCAAAAGTACCAGGCCCAATGGTTTTAATGGTAAATTCTACCAAAATTTAAGGAGTAATATCACTTTTCTAGAATCTCTTTTATAAGTTAGAAGCAGAGGGTATTCTTCTTAACCCATTTCTTTGAGGCCAGCATTATCATAATGAAAAATATTACCAGAGAAAAATATTACAAAAAAACAGACCAATATTTCTAAAGACCATACTTGCAAAAATCTTTAACAAAAAATTAGAAAATAGATTAAGTAGTATATAAGAGGGATAACACATAGCAGCCAAGTGGCATTCAATTTAGTAATGCAAGGCTAGTTCAATATTCATAAATCAATTCATGGAATTAATCTGATTAACAGACTGAATAAGAAAAAACATGTAGTCATATCAACTGGTGCAGTAAAGCATGTGACAAAATTGAACACCCATTCATGATAAAAACTCCCAGCATAGATGAAGAATTCCTTAACTTAAGAGAGAGTATATGTAAAAAACCTACAACTAATACCACATTTAATGTTGAAAGACTGTTTCTTCCCCAAGATTTAAAACTAGACAAATATGTCCTTCTCTCAGCATTCTTATTCAACATCATACTAGAAATTCTAGCTAGTCAATAAGACAAGAAAAATAATAAATACAATGCAGATTTGAAATTTGGTAATACAACTGTCTTTATTCATATATGGCATGATTGTCTAGGTAGAAAGAACCAAAGAATCTACCACAAAAATAGAAAGCAAACAAGACCCTGAGATGAATAAGCAAGTGTAAGGTAGCAGCAGGATACAGGTCAATACACAAAGGTCACTTTATTTCTTTCCTACATACCAGCAATGAACAATCAGAATTTGAAATAACAAAATACTCCTCTACAATGACATCAAATAAGTAAAGTATTTTGTTATAAATCTAGCAAATAGGTAAACAATCTGTATGTGAAAAAACTGTAAAACTTTTATAAAAGAAATAAAAGATCTCAATAAATGGGGAGTAGTCCATATTCTCAGATTAGAAGGCCCAATATTGTTAAGAAGTAAATTCTTCCTAACATCTTTAGATTTAATGCAATGCCAATCAAATTTTGGCAATCCATTATGCAGATATCAACAAATTACTTCTAAAATGTATATAGAAAGACAAAATATTTAGACCAGCCTACACAATATTCAAGAAGAACAAAGTTGGATGATTCATGCCACCCGATTTCGAGCCTTACTATAAAGCTATAGCAATCAAGGCAATTGAGTGGTGACCAAATACTAGACACACTGATCAATGGAACATACTAGAGATTCCAGAAACATATCTAACATAGTCAACTGATCTTTGACAAAAGCAACTCAAGAAGAAAATGGTAGTCTTTTCAACACATGGTGCTGGAACAAACTAATGACTGTATGCAAATAATGAACCTAGACACACACCTTACACCTTACACAAGAATTAACTCAAATGGATCATTGATCTTATATTAGTTTTCTATTGCTGTTATAGCAAATTACCACAAATTTAGTGGCTTAAGACACACACATTTATTATCTTAAAATTTTGGATGTTAGAAGGCCAGAAGAAGTCTCACTGGGATAGCACCAAGGTGTTGTCAGAGCTGCATTTTTTCTGGAGGCTCTCTGGGAGAA
>NW_005361780.1:0-493 GCF_000412655.1 Myotis brandtii | reverse complement strand
GGAAAACAGTATGGTGTTTCCTCAAAAATTTAAAAAAAGAACTGCCAATTGTCCCAGTAATACCAATTCTAGGAATATATAAGAAAACAACAAACACCAATCAGAAAGGATATATGCACCCCTATGTTCATAGCAGCACAATTTATAATAGCTAAGATTTGGAAACAGCCTAAATGCCCATCAGCAGATGAGTGGATTAGAAAATATGGTACATCTACACAGTGGAATACTATGCTGCTATAAAAAAGAAGGAATTCTTACCATTTGCAGCAGCATGGATGGAACCGGAGAGCATTATGCTAAATGAAATAAGCCAGGCAGTGAAAGAAATATACCACATGATCTCACTCATTTATGGATAATAAAGAACATTATAACCTAATGAACAAAAAGATACAGGGGCAGAGAAGCATCGAACAGATCATCAAATTATAGCGGGAAGGCTGGGAAGTGTTGGAGAGGGGTAAGAGATCAATCAAAGGACTTATATGCA
>NW_005361779.1:0-796 GCF_000412655.1 Myotis brandtii | reverse complement strand
CCTGTCAGCAGCCCTGCAGAGAACATACAACAGGGCCTGCTTGCCTGCTCACCCGGTCACCATGGCAACCTGCAAGCAGGCCCTGCTCTTTGCTCTCTGCAGGGCACGCTTGTCGCTTGTCGGCTCACCACACTTCCCTCAGTCCCACTGGCCCTGAGGCGCCCTCCCTGACCTTTTTCCAGCGAGGCCTCTGTGAAGATCCCACCCTCCCAGCACTCCTGGCTCTGGAGGAAGCGGGTGGCACCACAGGCATCACAGTGGGCAGCCCGGCTCCGTGTATGCTGAGGGCCTGGGAGGACCACACCAACAGAGTTAGCACCTGCCCAGCGACCACAGGCCCTGCCCCCTCCCAGCTGGGAAAGAGGAAGAGGGAGGCAGGGAGGAAGGGAAGCCTGGAGGACTGCTGAGAAAAACAAAGAGAGACAGAGACTGGGTTAGATCAGGCCAGCAGGGGAGGGCAGTTAGGGGTGATCAGACAGGCAGAGGCAGTTGGGGGCGAGATCAGGCCGGCAGGGGAGAGCACTTGGGGGCTATGAGGCAGGCAGGCAGAGGCAGTTAGGGGAGATCAGGGAGGCAGGCAGAGAGGTTAGGGGCAATTAGGCAGGCAGGCAGAGGGGTTAGGGGCAATCAGGCAGAGGAAGTTAGGGGTGATCAGGCAGGCAGGCAGGGGAGGGGTTAGGAGCCAATGGTCCCATATTGTGAGAGAGATGTCCCCGATTGGAAAGGGTGCAGGCTAGGCTGAGTGACACCCCCTCCCCGTGCATGAATTTCATGCACAGGGCCACTAGTCTACACT
>NW_005361778.1:0-777 GCF_000412655.1 Myotis brandtii | reverse complement strand
ATAGGGTTATGTAAGGAATAGCATATCGGGTAAATGGATTATCATGTTGTGTAGCGAGCACCATTAACTGTTATTGCCTGAGCAGCTGCATTTTTGAAGAAGAATGGTCCGATGATGCCTCCAGCCCCAAATCCACACCAAACAGTGACATGTTGTGGATGTATTTGTTTCTCGACAATCACTCGTGGATTTTCTGAACCCCAAATGCGACAATTTTGTCGATTAAACAAGCCAGCAAGATGAAAATGAGCCTCGTCGCTGAAGATGCTTTTTTTTTGAAAAATCACCATCCACTTGTTGTTCCATAATCCATTCAACGAACTCTATTCGCTGTGTGTGGTCAGTAGGCTTCAGTTCCTGAGTCAATTGAACTTTGTAAGCATGATGCAAATCTTTCGTGAGAATACACTGTAGAGAGCTTCTCGAAATGTTCAATTCTTTTTTTTTTATTTTTTTAAAATATTTTTTATTGTTTTTTTACAGAGAGGAAGGGAGAGGGATAGAGAGCTAGAAACATCGATGAGAGAGAAACATCGATCAGCTGCCTCCTGCACACTCCCTACTGGGGATGTGCCCGCAACCAAGGTACATGCCCTTGACCGGAATCGAACCTGGGACCCTTCAGTCCGCAGGCCAACGCTCTATGCACTGAGCCAAACCGGTTAGGGCGAAATGTTCAATTCTTGACCACAATGCCGAATTGATGTCCTTGGAATCTCAGCAACACTCTCACGAACTGTTTCGATGTTTTGTGTTGAACGACTTGTTGAAGGACGG
>NW_005361777.1:0-751 GCF_000412655.1 Myotis brandtii | reverse complement strand
TAATTACATATTGTCTTTCTGATTAATCACTATGCTTATTATGTTCAATTTGTAACAACGAAATTGTGGGTCACCACAACATGAGGAACTGTATTAAAGGGTTGCGGCATTAGGAAGGTTGAGAACCACTGGTTTAGATAGATAGATGGACATCAGACCATTGAGGTCATTATAATTTTTTCATTTGTTTATACAACAAATGACATTCTTGCTTCTTTCCCAGCCCTAAGGCCTTCTTCTCCATGCAAAGACTCTCTTGACTAGAGGTTGCTGTTTTAGGTTCATTCTCTCTGAACCTGAAGAAAACCAGGGTATTTCCCTCATGCCGGGGTTCTTATTCTGGCATCTAGAAGGGTTCAGGAATCTGGAGAAGGCCGTGTGTAGATGACATAGGAATCCGGGGACTAATAAAGAGTCCGGAGATGAAATATAATTTTGAAAGGCATTGATGGTCAGAGGAGCTTAGCTAAAGGAGCTAAGATCCAAGATCTTAAGTCTAAGGTCTTAGGTTCTCCCCATCCCCAGGACCCCATGCTTTTCATTAATACAACTTGTCCTGAGGCGAGGCAGAAATATACACTTCAAAGGGTACAGAAACATTGTCAGAATGGGGGAATTAGCCTACGGCTGTTCAGGAGTTTGGCCAGTAGGAGGCAAGAACATGAAGATTAAGATGCCTTGTAACTGTCTGGCAGCCACAATCAATAATCCCTTTTTAGGTTTGGGGAAATGCCTTCAGCCATTCCCAACA
>NW_005361776.1:0-776 GCF_000412655.1 Myotis brandtii | reverse complement strand
TGCAAATTAACCACCATCTTTGTTGGCGGGTAATTTGTGTATCGTGCTGATTAGCCAATGGGAGGCATGGCGAAGGTATGGTCAATTATCATGTTTGTCTATTATTAGGTAAGATATATGTATTGATTTTAGAGAGGAATGGAGAGCGAGAGCGAGAAAGATCCACACCCCACAGTGGGGATCGAGCCCGAAACTTGAGCATGTGTCCTGACCAGGAATCAAACCTTGACCTCCCGGTTCATAGGTTGATGCTCAACCAACTGAGCCACGCCAGCCTAGCATTTTGCTAACATAAACCTCACAGGCCCTCTGCTTCCTTTTGAGCACATCTAACAGACTAGGAACCAGAAAGGAACAATGAAAAGGCAAACATGAAAAGTTCAATTAAGGCTCAAGACCAGATGCCCTCACCTCTCTGCCCTGCTCCCAGGACTTGCTCATCAGACCACATCCCCACCCCAGAATTTCAAAAGTTGGGGTCCTGGCTTCTTTCCCAGAAGGCCTCTGGGTCCCCTTAGCATTTTACTCTCTCCTGGTGTCCCCTGGTGCCAGGCCTAGAGGGAGCCCTCCACAGGTGAGCTGTCACTGTGAGACGGCCCAGGCAGGCAGAGCCCCATCCATCCTCTCCTAGACAACCTTCATCCTCTTCCTAAGTCAGCCCCTTCCCAGAAAAAATACAGCAGCCCCCCACCCACCCCAAAGGCTGACATGTTCCCAACAAAACCCATATCCATATGTTGACTCAAACTGGATTTGTCTGGATGCTCCAAAGGCTG
>NW_005361775.1:4548-4904 GCF_000412655.1 Myotis brandtii | reverse complement strand
AAAGTGAAAGGGGCAACAGGGTTGGCAAAAATGAGGTAAGGGAGAGGGAGGGTCCAGGGTCCTGACCAGGCCCTGGCCCACATGACCAGGGAGGTTCTCTTGCCCCTGCAGGAGGCTCAGCACACAGAGAGGAGGGACAGCACATCCCATCAGTCTGGACAGAGGTGCCTGGGAGCCTTACTGGACATCGAGCTCTTCTCTCAGAGGGAGGAATGGAGCAGTTAGCAGTCACCATGAAGTTCCCTGCAGCTCCTGCCAACAGAGGACTTGTCCCCTGGCTGGGGCTCCTACTGGCTCATAAGGAGGGGCAATCCCTGTCAATGGAAGGGAGGTTGGGAGTCGGAGACTGGCCAAGA
>NW_005361775.1:0-698 GCF_000412655.1 Myotis brandtii | reverse complement strand
TGTTATGAACCAAAGGTCTCATTATTCCCTCAGAGTCTCTAACCTTTCTTCCTGACTATAGGCCTCTTACCTCGATTATTTCTTAGAGCATTTCCTTTAGAAATGTAACTGCAATATGTAATTGCAGATTCTTTCTCTGTCCTTTTGAAATTTACGTAAGTGTCCTTAAAAGCTTCTTCCCGCCCAGCTGGAGTGGCTCAGTGGTTGAGCATCAAGCCAAGAACCAGGAGATCAAGGTTCATTTCCCAGTCAGGGCACGTGCCCGGGTTTCAGGCTTGAAATCTTGTAGGGGTGTGCAGGAAGCAGCCAATTAATGATTCTATTTAATAATTGATGTTTCTATCTCTCTCCCATTCTTCCTTCCTCCCTCTGAAACCAATAAAAGCATGTTTTTAAAAAACACAACTTCTTGCCAGTGACTTGATTCATATAATATCTGCCTAGAAGGTTTGGGTCCATTCTGTTAAAATTTAATTCTCCTGTTTTCTGTGTTTTAGTCTTTGAGGAAGTGTAGGAGCTTAACTTGGGTGGGGACATTTAAAACCAAGATGTAAAAAATCCTGCTTACCCTCTCCAGTGTGGCTAAGTTGGTTGGCACTTTGTCCTAAAGACCTAAAGCTTGTATGTTCAATCCTCGATCAAGGAATTTGTGGGAGGCAATTGGTTATTTTCTCTCTCTCTCTCTCTCTCTCTCTCTC
>NW_005361773.1:0-802 GCF_000412655.1 Myotis brandtii | reverse complement strand
AAGAATTTGTCCTTTAGGTATAAACTTACAACAAACCCGCTCATTGAAACAAGTCAAGGAGAATTCAAAGGTGAGGCAATGATTTAAGTTCAGCTTAATGTAGAGAAATTCCAGAGCTCTTTCCAGAGAGAAAATTTAAGAAAGACTTTGGGTGATATTTGAAACGGCATTTAAAACAAACATAGCAGTTGACTTGCCTGGGGCCGGGAAGTGGGAATTCATGTTAGACATGAATATCTGTAGAAATGTCCAAAGGACACTCTGATGGCCTGGTTGGTTGAAAGGTGGGGCCATAATGGGGCTGGAGAAGCTACTAAAAAAAACAGGTCCATGGGCTGTGGTTTGGCAAAATACGAATTCACTAATCATCCGAGAGATGCAAATCAAAACGACAATGAGGTAACATCTCACACCTGTCAGAATGGCTATCATCAAAAAATCAACAAAGGTCAAGTGCTGGAGAGGATGTGGAGAAAAAGGAACCCTCTTGCACTGCTGGTGGGAATGCAGACTGGTGCAGCCACTGTGGAAAACAGTATGTCATTTCCTCAAAAAATTAAAAATGGAACTTTGATTTTATCCAGTAATCCCACTTCTAGGAATATACCCCAAGAAAACAGAAACACCAACCAGAAAGAATATATGCACCCCTATGTTCATAGTAGCACAATTTACAATAGCTAAGATTTGGAAACAGCCTAAGTGCCCATCAGCAGATGAGTGGATTATAAAACTGTGCTACATCTACACAATGGAATACTACCTTGCTATAATAAAGAAGGAATTCTTACCATTTGCAACA
>NW_005361772.1:0-295 GCF_000412655.1 Myotis brandtii | reverse complement strand
GCTCTATCCACTGAGCCAAACCAGTCAGGGCTAGAGTATTAAATTTAACAGTAAAATAGTAGTCAAATTTTCAGATTAATTAAAATTAGCTCATGAAGTATTAACCAAAATTTTCATTTCATAGAAAAATTACTTAACATAGAATGAACCTAAACCAGTCATATTTTTATACAAAAAATTAAAATTTAAAGTTTTTTAGACCTCATTATAAATTTTGCAAAATGCCTCCTAATAATTAAATAAAAAATGGGGGAATAGCCCTAACCAGTTTGGCTCAGTGGATAGGGTGTCGGCC
>NW_005361771.1:0-460 GCF_000412655.1 Myotis brandtii | reverse complement strand
AAAAGCATAATATGCAAATCGACCAAATGGCCATCTGGACTCCTTCCAGATGACCTTCCAGATGAAGCCAGGGCTGCAGCTGTGGGATCGAGGCAGCCTCTGTGGCTGCGAGGGAGGGATCAAGGCAGCTGCCATGGCTGCAAAGGCCTACTCTTGCACGAATTTCATGCGTTGGGCCTCCAGTATATATTTAAAAGCCAAAGCTACTGTTATAACCAGAACAACCAGAATGACTGGTCAACCAGTCACTATGATGCGCACTTACCACCAGGGGCAGATGCTCAATGCAGGAGCTGCCCCATGGTGGTCAGTGCTCTCCCAAAGCCAACCTCCCACAGCCAGCCAACCTCCAGCGGTCCTTCCCCCCAGCCGACCACGGTCCTTCCCCCTAACCAGCCAGGCCCAATGGGCCCTGATTGCCCTGATTGGGCCAGTGGACAACCTCCAGCAGTCCCTCCCC
>NW_005361770.1:1811-5967 GCF_000412655.1 Myotis brandtii | reverse complement strand
GCAAGACTTGCTTCAATGGGGCTTTGGTGCTCACTCTCTTGCTGCTTTTAATATTCTTTGTCTTTAAGCCTTGGCATTTTAATTATGATGTGTTTTGGTGTGAGCCTCTCTTTGTATTCCTCTTGTTTGTGACTCTCTGGACTTCCTGGACTTGTAGGTCTATGGTTTTCAACAAGCAGGGGAAGTTTTCTGTCATTATTGCTTCACATAGGTTTTCAATATCTTGCTCTCTGTCTTCTCCTGCTGGCACCCTCATAATGTGAATGTTGGTATGCTTGAAGTTGTCCCAGAGGCTCCTTGCATTATCTTCATAATTTTGGATTTTTATTTCTTTTTGCTCTTCTGATTGAGCATTTTTTTGCTTCCTCATATTCCAAATAGCTGATTTGATTCTCACCATCCTGTACTCCACAGTTCATTCCCTGTAAATCATTTTTCATTTCAGCTAGTGTATGCTTAATATTTGACTGGTCCTTTTTAATGTCTTTGTAATTTTTACTAAGATCCTTGAAAGTCTCACTAAGTCCCTTGAAGCTCTTTTTGAGCCCATTGAAGCACTCATTAAGAATCTTGATCAACAATATAATTCTGTATCTAGTAGTTTGCTTGCTTCCATTTCATTTACTTCTCTTTCTGAAGATTTCTTCTGTTTAGTTGTGACATGTTTTTATTTTTATTTTATTTTATTGATTTCAGAGAGGAAGGGAGAGGGAGATAAAAACATCAATGATGAGAGAGAATCATTGATTGGCTGCCTACTGCACGCGCCCTATTGGGGATTGAGCCTGCAACCACGGAATGTGCCCTTGACTGGAATTGAACCTGGCACCCTGGAATTGAACGGTCCCAAAATCAGTCCACAGGCCAATGCTCTATCCACTGAACCAAATCAGCCAGAGCAATATAGCATTCTTAAAGACTATCTTGTGAAGCTGGTGTTCCCGCAAGGAGGTGTAGGAGGATGCTAAATGTGCTGCTTTTCACAAGGAAATAGAATATATTCTTTCATTTAGAGCAATTCAACCTAAAATGTAATGTTGTGCACTAGAACAGCTTGTGTAAAACAAGCGAGAGAAGACATAGAAAAGTCTGTAAAACCTGGAGAGCTCTCTGGGATTTGAGGGAGCTCTCTGGGATCATGGGTGCTTACAAGGGCCATTGGTTACGGACAGTGGTGGAGGGAGCTCTGTCACCTGTAAGGCTGCTGCACTGTTTCCAGGTCATCCTGCTGGAGATCATTCTCTTGCGATCAAGTCACTGTACAATCACGTGAACTAAGTAACCACCAGAGCCTGCTTCAGACACACACAACTGGAACCACAAGGTGCCATGTTGGGCGCCCACACTGGGCAGCCAAACCTGGAGCTCCCTCCAGCGGGACCAACAGGGTTCTGTGAAGCCTATACATAGCGCTGTCCAGCCTGAAGGCCACTGATTTCACAGACAATCTTTACCTGCCAGGAGACCCAGGCTGAGAAAGCATCATGAAGCCTCCTTTCACCTTCTCTACAGGAATGAGAACAGGGAGTCACCTGGTAGACACACACAGGGACCATCAAGAAGGGCTTTCCAAGCTGCAAGTTGTAACTCATGAACAGGCCAATAGAATGTTGTGTCACTTGGGCAGAATTTCATGTCTTTAATGAATTACAATGGAATAACACAGTGCATTGCAGAATAGAATAGAAGATACCAGGCTGTGTTGCATGTGCAAAGGGTCAGAATGGTTTTGTGGAGCACTTGGCTTAGAGTCACTGCAAACTGTGTTGTGTATTGTGGGTCCTGGTGAAGAAAGCTCAGAAGGCTCCTCTTGTGATGCATGCACTGCTCTTTCTCACACATCCCTGCATTTCCCAAATCTCTGCTAGGAATAGGGATTAGCTATAGACCCAGTCTAAAAACAATTGAAACACAAACGAATCAGACAAGAGGGTATAAACAGTCATTTAGGACCTCATCAGAAGAGCATATGCATCCACATGGGGCATCAGGCTTTGTGGGGAAGAAGGCTAATTGGGGGTGGGCTCAGAGCCATGTCCAGTCTGATTTCTGGGTTTGGGAAAAACCGTACTCTCCTGACATCTCATAATCAGGATCTGTCTCATGGGCAGTATTATCTACCCTGGAAGGTATGAAAAAACATTTACGCTGCTGACTGCAATGTGATTTGAAGTCGTTTTTTCTTGCGTATCTTCCTGCTGGGCACCCAGTTGGTGTGTACCATCTTTCAAGGGGGGAACAGAAATGAAATCTTTCAGGATCTATTCTGGGGATTCTCTTCTCTTTTCACATGGACAATCATGTACTCAAACTGCATTAGCAGAATATTGATTTGAGGAATGCAGTGCTGTATTAGGGTAAAAGAGAATTTGTTTCTGCTGAGGCAGAGGTGGAGCAGCATCCTCACTGACCCAGGCAGGACTCCCCTCTCACTGCTGAGCCAGTTCTGGGGGACCTCAGCCCTGGATATACCGACCCCTCACACCGTCCTCCCTGACACCCTCTCCTTTCAATGGCTGTGACAGCACACACTGGGTCCTTGGTCTCCCTTGCCTGTATGCCAGGCGCTCTCCCACGCACCCTGTGCATCTGTGTCCTCTCCTGCCCACACTGTCACCAGAACACTGCCTCTCCCTCTCTATAAGCTGCGCTCTGAAGGTTCCCAGACTTGGAAAAATGATTCCGTATCTTCTCCCCTGAGTTCTGGGACAGAGTCCAGAGCACCTCTGTCTCATCCCACACTCTCCACATTAGACTTTCCCAGCCCCTAAGCCTGAGATCTGACTGAGTTAGTAAAAGCAAGGGTTTCAACAGATAAAATCTGGAAATATATCCCAGAAGAATGTCAAGCTCACGTGGACGACATTTTTTTTTATTCCCTGATGTCTCCTCAGCACCAGAGGCAGCATTCAGTTCTCTGTAATGGGCCTGTACGTGGTTGTTGAATGAATGAAACCTGTGAAGTAACAACTCCACTTCTTCCTTTTAAAAAAATCCCCACCCGAGGATATTTTTCTATTGATTTTTACAGATAGTGGAAGAAAGAGGAAAAAGACAGAAATATCGATGTTAGGGAAACACATCGATTGGTTGCCTCCTGAAGACGCCCCAACCAGGGCCTGGGCCAGGGAGAAGCATACAACCAAGGTACATGCCCATGGGAGAATCAAACCCAGGAACTTTTGGTCTGCAGACCGATGCTCTATCCACTTAGCTAAACTGGCTAGTGTAGTAACTCCACTATTAAGTCTCTGTACAAATGAACCACCCACACATGTGCACAGGGTTTGTGCATAGAAGGAGTGGAGCAACCAACTGAGAAAAAACTTCTGTTTATTAACTGACAGTGACTGATGTAGGGTAAATGAATAATGGGAGTTTGCAACACAGAGCAACTCCTCAACAGGGAAGAGAATAAGAGGAACATACCCAGGACACTTAGTAGACAAGAGCAAACACAAGATGCTCATAGTGAAAGCATTAGGGCGTGTGTACAAATGCAGAGGAGAGCATCTGGAATCCAACCCCTGGAATACCTTACCAGTCAAATCGAGGGAGAAGGAGGGTACCTGACAGTGTTTTTTTACTGAAATAAGTGCATGGATACACGGACAGGAACGTGCATTAGGAACAGATGTTACTATACTCTATAAAACTAACATCTAACAGAACATATTAACATAGTGCTGAGCTTTTCACTACTGTAAACTCTTTCTTTTAGTTGCTGTACTGCTGATGGCTTGTAGTTCATAGTTGTGCCCACGTTCATGAAGGGCCACCGGGTTCTGCTTCTCTTCATGGGCACTTGTCACATCCCTGAGGTGGAGACAAGGAGAGAGAAAGGAAATAAGTGGCAGTGAGCGCCCATTTCCTGATCCATTAATACCTAACCCCTCATGCTGACCTGCAAAACCCTGAGCACTCAGATTCCTCCCCATCTCATGCTGTGCATGCACCTCCCACTGCTCCTCAAAGCGAATCTTCTGCTCATGCCACAGGGACTCTCACCTGTTGTATGAGTTCCTAGGCTAGAGGAAGCTGAGGCCTATAGTTCAGGAGCTGACCAGGGGGTGGAGCCCAGGGCATGCTGGGTAGGGAGATCCCTGGCTACATAGAGCAGGGAGTAGAAAGAGGGAGGGAAGCCTTGTCATTTAGT
>NW_005361770.1:0-402 GCF_000412655.1 Myotis brandtii | reverse complement strand
TGGCTCAGTGGTTGAGTGTTGACCTATGAACCAGAAGGTCAAGGTTTGATTCCCAGTCAGGGCACATGCCCAGGTTGCGGGCTCAATCCTCAGTGTGGGGTGTGCAGGAGACAGCGGATCAGTGATTCTCTCTCATCATCGATGTTCCTATCTCTGTCTCGCTCTACCTTCCTCTCTGAAATCAATAAAATATATTTTCTAAATAAGCCAAAGCACATAAAGACACACTTCTTCATAGAGGATATACAGAAGGCCAAGAGACATATGAAAAAATGCTCAGTCAGTAATCATAAGAGGGATGTAAATTAAAATGACAATGAGTTTTCACCTCACACTTGCCAGAATGGCTGCCATCAAAAAATTCAACTAACAACAAGTGTTGGTGAGGATGTGGAGAAAAGG
>NW_005361769.1:0-831 GCF_000412655.1 Myotis brandtii | reverse complement strand
CGAGCCGCAGTTTGCCGACCACTGATCTAAAGGAAAGGGGGCATGTCTGTGGGACCCCCCCCAGTCAGGACATCCCACCCTCACCGTGACATCGTACTTCAGCCCCTCTCCCCAACTCCAGACATAACCAGCGCTGAGATTTTCTTCCTGTGGGCTGTGTGAGCTCCATGCTTTCCCAGACCACATGACCTTGGCCTGCAGCCCCCAGAAGGAGCCTCTTTAAGTCCCCCCACATGACAGCCCCAATCCTCAGCTCTCCAACCCCAGCACCACCATGCAGACATCCTAGCAGTCCATCATGTGTCCACCAACTGGGGGCAGGAACCTGAGTCACCCATGTCTGCCATGTGGGGGTCACGGTCAACAATATCACAGAACTCTGAGGGTCCTGTCTGGCCCCCAGGCTAGGAAGGCCCAAGAAACCAAAGGCAAAGACAGGGGACAACTCATCAGATCCTCCTACAGGGCACGCAGCCGGGCTCTGGGGTCCTTCACTCCCACCCTGCTCAGCTCCACCCCAGCTCCCTGCTTCCAACACGCTTCCTCCTGGCTCCCGACCCACCACACCACCAGGTTCCAGGTGCACTCGGCACCGACGGGCTTCTTTTTCTGATCTGACTCTGGCTGTCAAGGCTGAGGCGATGCCGACAGTGTTCATGGTGTCGCCGGACCCTCATGAGCAAGTCTCTCTCTCTCTCTCTCTCTCTCTCTCTCTCTCTCTCTCTCTCTCGACATCTGTGAGCACCTGACTTCTTTCCTCCGTGTGTGTCCGCACCCCCGTGCTGGAGGCTCCTCCAGGGCCGGGGTAGCGTTTTCCTCTTCAGTCTGGAA
>NW_005361768.1:0-555 GCF_000412655.1 Myotis brandtii | reverse complement strand
TCCCAAGATAATGTAAATGACCAGTCAATGTATGAAACGTTGCTCAATATTATCAATCATTAGGAAAATAAAAATCCAAAACATTAAAATGAGATGTCACTTCACAGCAATTAGATTAAAGGGTTAAAATAAAAACATAGCCCTAGTCGGTTTGGCTCAGTAAATAGAGCATGGGCTTGCAGACTAAGGGATCCTGGGTTGATTCAGGTCAAGGACAGGTACCTTGGTTGCAGGCTCCTCCCAGGCACTGGTTTGGAGCACATGCAGAAGGCAACAATTCGATTTGTTTCTCGCACATCGATGTTTCACTCGGTTTTTCCCTTTCTCACTATCCTTAAAATCATCAATAGAAAAATATCCTCTGGTTAGTAATAACAAAAATAATATAAGAATTTTTTAAAAAGATTATTCAGCCATTAAAACATGCTGCAACATGGATGAACCTTGATTGAAAACATGCTAGGTGACAGAATCCAGTCATAAAATACCACATATTGTACGATTCCATTTACGTCCAAAATAGGCAAATCCATAGAGACAGAAAATAGATTAATG
>NW_005361767.1:0-944 GCF_000412655.1 Myotis brandtii | reverse complement strand
CCCCGATCAGGGCCTGATCAGGGCCAGGCTGGCTGGGGGGAGGGGCACAGGAGGTTGGCCCACCGGCCCCACCCCCCAATCGGGCCGGTTCGCTGGCGGCGGTGGGCGTCATAGCAACCAGTCATTACGGTGTTCTGGTCGCTGGCTTTTTATATATATAGGTAGATTAGAGATCTGAAAAATAAATGACCTTAAAAAAAAAAACCCACTAGATTTGAAAATGCTTTCGTCAGAGAATTTAGCCTAACACTTAAAAAAAAATGAAAATCCAATTTACAGAAGAGAAGGAAAGCAATCATGGGAGGTTCAAATTACAAGAGTTTTAACTTTACCAAAATCATTCACGGGAAGAGCTTCCCCAGGACACTGAGGAGTGGGTTTACACAACATTAAGTTTGTGAAGACAGAAAAAGTGTTAAGTGCCATAGTCAAGAATAAAATCATTCAAAAGAAACTAAACAATCTCTAATGTTATGATGGAAATAAATGTACATTTGAGTCAATTTGCCTTCAAATTTTGAGAACAATTCTGTGTAAAGAAAGCATGAATAATAAAAAGTGCTTTGGTAAGAGGCATAAAAATTATAAAGTTTAAGAAAAGAAAAGAAAAACTTCTCATATGAGGGGAAGACAGAATAGAAGAAAAAGAGGAAAATTCAAAATCCTAATTCCACAAAGAATATCAGAAAATTCATACTTGTAGAAAAAGGGCTGAATACATACATATATGAGCATCTTTCTATTCATATTATTTTTTAAAATATATTTTTTGTTGATTTGAGAGAGGAAGGGGAGGGAGAGATATAAATATCAATGATGAGAATCATTGATTGGCAGCCTCCTGCACACCGCCTACAGAGGATCAAGCCCACAATTCAGGCACGTGACCTGACAGGAATCGAACTGCGACCTCCTCGTTCATAGGTCAACGCTCAACCACTGAG
>NW_005361766.1:0-1240 GCF_000412655.1 Myotis brandtii | reverse complement strand
CACACCCACAGACACCCACCCACACACCCACAGACACCGCACCAGCCGCCCACCCACAGGAAACATGTTCCTTCTGCCCGCCAGGGAACTCGGGGAAAAGAAAACCTCATCAGATGTACGGGGACCTTCAGTGACAGGGTTTCAGATCACACATGTTAGCCTTGCAAGGTTCATTGCCAGGCAAGTTACAGCGGAGAGTCCACCATCCCATCAGAGAGCCGGTGTGAGAACGCACCGCCTCTGCAGTACATCCACGGGGCGGGCCGTGGCCTTGGGAAGAGGGCTTGGCTGCAGCGGGCGCCCTGACGGCACCTGTGGCCGAAACCCGTCCCTGCTGGCACCGCACACACAGCCTCTCACACGCATCTCACGCGTCTTCCCAATCCGCGGGCCTCTCAGGGCCTCAGCGGCCTCCTTGCTCCTGCCCGGTCTGCGCTTTGGGAATGTCTTTGACTGATCATTACCTGTGAGCTTTCCCTTTTTGTTCAGTTTCAGCTTCCTGAGAACTTAAATCTGAAGTTATCCACTTTTCACACAAACTCTCAAGTACTTTTTTAATTCACTGCCTGAACTCTGCCTAAACTTTACCAATATTTCACAGAGTCCTTAATGAGATCGTTTTATGTTGTCATGTTAGAAAATTGAAAATGGGAGAGCTTTGATTTCTGAGGGAAATCACATGGAGGAACCTATGCACTCACTTTTATTTTTTCTTCTAATTAGAGAGTTGGACTTTTTTTTTTAAGCAGGAAGAATGATGGGAGCCAAGAAGACTATCACAGAAATAGTATTTTAAGCTTCACTTTTTTCCTCTTCCACTTTATTCCTACATTAGCATGATTTTAATTTATAATTAAAAACTTGAAATGAGCCCTAGCTGGGTTTGCTCAGTGGATAGAGTGCCAGCCCATTGAATGAAGGGTCCCCAGTTCAATTGCAGTGAAGGGCACCTTCCTGGGTTGTGGGCTCCATCCCTGGCCCTAGTCAGAACCCATGCAGGAAGCAACCAATAGGTCTCTCTCTCTCTCTCTCTCTCTCTCTCTCTCATTGATCTTTCTTTCTGTGTCTCTCCCCATCCCTTCCACTCTCTCTAAAAAAAAAATTAATAGAAAAATATCCTCAGGTGAAGATTTAAAAAAAAAAAAGGAAGAGAGAAACTTGAAATGATCTCTACTAATTTTATATAATAAAAAGATAATATGCAAATTTTCCCCACAGGCGAGAGTTCGACCAACCTGGA
>NW_005361765.1:0-1156 GCF_000412655.1 Myotis brandtii | reverse complement strand
CAACATAATAAAGGCCATATGTGACAAACCTACAGCCAACATCATACTCAATGGGAAAAAACTAGAACCATTTCCTCTAAAAACAGGAACAAAACAGGGTTGTCTGCTTTCACCACTCTTATTCAACATAGTACTGGAAGTCCTACCCACAGCAATCAGACAAGAAGAAAAAAAAAGGCATCCAAATTGGAAAGGAGAATGTAAAACTGTCATTATTCACAGATGACATGATATTGTACATAGAAAACCCTAAAGACTCTGCCAAAAAACTACTAGATTTAATAAATGATTTTGGCAATGAAGCAGGATACAAAAGTAGCACCTGGAATTACTAAAAAAAATCTCATTTACTATTGCAACAAAAAATTAACATACGTAGGAATAAACTTAACCAAGCAAGTAAAAAGACCTGTATTTGGAAAACTATAGTACATTTTAAAAAGAGATAAAAGAAGATACAAACAAGTGGAAGAATATACTGTGTTCATGGATTGGCAGAATTAACATAATTAAAAGGTCCATACTACCCAAAGCAATCATCTACAGATTCAATGCAATCCCTATTAAAATACCAGCAGCATATTTCACAGAGCTAGAACAAATACTCCAAAATTTATATGGAATCAAAAAAGACCCCAAATAGCTGCAGCAATTGTGAGAAAGAAAAACAAAGTTGGAGGAATCACAATACCAGAAATCAAGTTATATTACAAAGTCACTGTAATCAAAACAGATTGGTACTGGCACAAGAACAGGCATATAGATCAATGGAACAGAACTGAGAACCCAGAAATCGACCCAAGCCATTATGCTCAATTAATATTGACAAAGGAGATAAGAGCATACAATGGAGTCAAGAGAGTCTCTTCAATAAATGGTGTTGGGATAATTGGATAGATATATGCAAAAAAATGAAACTAGATCACCAACTTACACCATACACCAGAATAAACTCAAAATGGATAAAGGACTTAAATGTAAGTCATGAAACCATAAAAATCCTTGAAAAAAACACAGTCAGCAAAATATCAGACAGCTCACGTAACAAAATTTTCACTGATACAATGCCTTGGGCAAAAGAAACAACGGAAAAATAAATAAATGGGATTACATTAAAATAAAAGCTTCTGCACAGCAAAAGACAACAGCATCAAAA
>NW_005361764.1:0-911 GCF_000412655.1 Myotis brandtii | reverse complement strand
AGTCCTGTGTAAAAGAAATATTAACTGTCCTTGTATAAATAAAGTTTTTCTGTAACACAATTATTGATTTTTCAGAAGCTGTCCCTATGAAATTTTTCTTTTCACATATTTCCACACAGTGTCCCAAACAAAAATTATTGAAATGTTCAATCTGTGGCATTCCATATGCCTGGTAAAATATTTTTGTATGTAAAAATATATATTTAATATTGGGGAAAATTTTTTTTTTGTTGATTTCAGAGAGGAAGGGAGAGAGAGAAAAACATCCATGACGAGAGAGAATCATGGACCGGCTGCCTCCTGCACGCCCCCTACTGGGGATCGAGCCCACAACCCGGGCATGTGACCTTCACCGGGAATCGAACCCTGACCTCCTGGTTCATAGGTTGACTGACTCAGCCACTGCCGGGCTGGAGACCAGAATTTTCTGTCTGGAACTTAAGTAGAACCACAAGGGCCCAGTGAGCTGATTCAGAACCACCAGGAAGCGTAATTATAACACTGGGTTCTTCGAAGGGGACCTATCCACATGGGATCCCTGATCATGGGTCAGGGATCAGAGCGTACCTGTCCTTTGTACTCCACGGGCTTCAGGCCTGCGTAGAGGGGCAGGAAGCTGCTGGCCAGGAGGACCTGAGTGGGGAAACGGAAAAACGGCTCAGGCACGGAGAGGCGCTCACACTCAGACCGGAGACTGGGTATGTGATTTTCTACAAAATTCTATGTCGTTAAGAAAAAATTTTAAATTGCTGTAAGAAAGACAACGTTACGTCCATTATAAGTGCACAATGCACACGCTTAAGTAGAAGAAAACATAGTCAACTAGAGGCCAGGTGCACGAAATTCGTGCACTTGGGCGGGGTGTCCCTCAGCTCGGATTGCGAGAGGGCGCAGGCCAGGCGGAGGGACCC
>NW_005361763.1:216055-221673 GCF_000412655.1 Myotis brandtii | reverse complement strand
AAAAGGCAGGACTTACTAGCTGTAAAGAAGTGGATGATTGATGTTTTATTTTTAATTCTGCTCAGTGCTATTCATGCATTATTTCAGTTTAGAGTGTAGCTCCAGAGATAAAATATCTGAGTTCCAATTCCAGTTCTTCCATATACTAGTTGTGTGACTTAAGACAAGTCTCTTAACCTCTCTGTGCTTGGTTGCTCACTCATAAAATAAGAACAAAAATGAAACTTCAGTGACAATAAGTAAATTTGTGGTGGGCAGTTAGATGGACATGAGCAGAGCAAGGACGATGGGCCAGGTACAGAAGGTGAGCAGGGTGAAAAGTCCAGGGTTCCTGGCAATGGGCAAAACTGGGAAAACAAGGACCTCACCCCCAGGGTAAACTTTCCTCACCTAGCACGTCTCTGGCCATGCCGTTCAGACCGTCACTGATCTTTCCTCCCCTGGCATGTTGCTAGCCACGTGGTAGGCTCCCTTAGAGGGGGCCCTTGCACAAGCACTACCTTAAGCATTAACCCATAGGGATAATGTCTAGGCCTCAGTTGTATTTCAGATCCAGGCCCAGAAAAGCAGTAAAACCAGACAAGCAATGCCATGGCTGATATCAGCACCAGCTACACTGACTAGTGACCTGCTGCCCAGCGGCTGACCAATCAGTGGAGACCACGACCCTGAGGGGACACACCTGGGAAGCTGATGAATATTCTATTAAGATCCTCCCCTGGGACCTCACCTGAAATCCCCCCTCTTAAAAGCCCTTAGGATGGAGGAACCAGGTGCATGCCCTCACCTTTCCGCTCCCTCTCCTCTTTCCCCACCCAGGCTCCTTAACTTTACCTTCTTTTCTCCGAAGCTCCAAAGGCCCTTCTTTTGCTTCTATAACTTGTGTTCTGAGCTCATTTCTTCTATGGCTCACTTCTTCTACCTCTGTGACTTTCTAAATACACTTTCTCTTATAGTTTGAGTCTTGACTCAGAATTCTTTTTTAGCCAGAACTCAAGTACAGAAGTTGCTGAACTGAGGTCCAATACCATAACAACTGGTGCCATTTTCACCACCAGAAAAATAATATATGTATGTAAAGCAATTAAACAGCTTTGGCATATAGAACAATGTAGAGAGCCATTACTATCACTATAAACCACATTTTAAAATGTGGTTTATAATTGAGGGTTTCACAACGGGATCATAGGAGCAGGTTAAGAACTGCCTTAAGGCACAGTGTTTTATAGATGGTTAGGTTACTTGCTCATATGATGATATTGACTCCAATTTCTTCCCTCCAGCCTCCCAGAGTAGCATCTCATCATCCAAGTAATCCTCCTGAGGGTGGAGACTACACCTTCAGGCAGCAGTGTGGTTTCCTCCAACAGCCCCTCCCCATTCTGCGTCTTGAAAGGAAAGCCCATGTTACTTGTTTTTTTTTAACTTGTTTACATGAAAATGAAGGGATCTGAATTTGCCTGAGTGGGCCTCTTCCACCAGTCTGTTCTACCAAGGATGGATGCCTCAATGACATGCATAGCCCTAGTGGTGGCCAAGGGGCTACTGGATACAGTGGGCGTGGATGAATCTACAGTCCATGGATTAAAAGGACAAAGAAGCCCTAAAGTGGGTGTTGTCAAGAGGCCAGGGTTAGATTTAGAATGAAGTGAAGGCAAAAGGAAACTGATAGAGTGAGGAAAAGGAAGGGATCTGAAGTGCCACACTTTTAAGAGTGCACTTTGCTCTCCTCAGGCTGCAATCTTCCAAGATACCAGGGATGTGTCCATCTGATCTTTGTATCTGCTCCCTTCCTGCTCTGTTCCCTTTGGCAACTACTAGCCACAGGTGTTACTAAGCACTGGAAACTCAGCTAGATATGCTGAGTATAAAATACACACCGGAGTTCTGGCTGGTGTGTCTCAGTTGGTTGAGCGTCATCTCATGCACTGAGAGGTCTCTGGTTGGATTCCTGGTCAGGGCACATGCCTGGGTTAAGGGCTCGATCCCCAGTAGAGGCCATGGCAGCAGATAATGGTTCTCTCTCATGGATGTTTCTCTCTCTCTCTCCCTCTTCCTTCCTCTGTCTCTCTAAAATAAAAACAAAATGTATTTTAAAAATACACACTGGATTTCTAAGACTTCATATGATAAACAGTATATAATATATCTCATTAGTTATTTTTTAAAATATAACTATAACTGGAATGATATGTTGGTTTTGTTGAGTTAAATAAAATATATTACTAAAGTCCACGTTACTTGTTTCTTTTTACTTTTTTATGTGAACATTTTTTAATTTAAACGTCTTAAAATTCTATATGTGACTCACATATTTCTATTACACAGGGCTGATTTAGGCTATGGGTCCTCTGAATCTGCCAGAATGGGCCTCTTCTATCAGTTTGTTCTACCAAGGATGGACGCCTCAATGATGTGCATAACCCTAGTGGAGGCCAAGGGGCTACTGGATACAGTGGGTGTGGATGGATCTACAGTCTAGGGCAGGGGTGGGCAAACTTTTTGACTCCAGGGCCACAATGGGTTCTTAAACTGGACCGGAGGGCCGGAACAAAAGCATGGATGGAGTGTTTGTGTGAATTTTTGTGCACCGGGCCTCTAGTCATTACATAAAAGGGTACGGTCTTTTTTTTTTTAGTTTTATTCATTTCAAACGGGCCGGATCCGGCCCGCGGGCCGTAGTTTGCCCACAGCTGGTAGGGTGTTCATACACATGGGGGAGGTCCCTTGTGGTGCCAAACAAAAGCAGGGGCAAGAAGAGAAGAAGAATCTGCTGGTAAGAGGAGCCTCACAATTGTCAGGGAGAGTCCTGGGTAAAGGCAGTCTTGAGGAGGTCAAAGAACATGCATGCATAGTTCCAGCAGATGACAATGAGAGAGCCGCAAGGAGCAAAGCTTGTGATTGACTTTTGGGCTGCCAGTGTTCAAAGTAGGGCTATGGGCTGGGTGCTCAGTGCTGTGGAGAATCAGGTCATTGTAGTTGGCAGGTATTTCCTTGCTGAAGAAGCCAACTTGATGGCTGAGAGCGAGAGGAGGAAATATAAGACATTTGGGATGAACCAAACAAAATGGAGATACTTGTCTGTATTTGTCTCAATAGTTATGTCTTCACTGAAGGGAGACCAGCACCTCACAATAAGTAGTGGACCCAGCCTCTGGGCTGAGTAAAGGGCCAGAACTTGAGGCCCTAAGGTCTGCCAAAAAGAAAGCAGCACACTCTGGCACAGAGAATTAAAAAGCAGGGACGCTGGCATAGGGAATAAAGGAGGGTATAGTTTGTAGCAAGGTAGAAACTCAATCTCGAGAATAACACAAAACTGAGTTGTTAAAACTGGAGGCAAAGCCAAAGCTGTCCTGGCAAAGAAAAATTTTCCCTGAGTCCCAGACACTTAAGCTGGAGCTCCCTCCACCTCTCCTGACTAAGGTCAGTCAAGGTCAAGCAATCTCAGCTGTGGGGAGAGGACGGCCAGCAAAGGTTGAGAACATTGTAGTACCTGACAATTCCCCAAGATAAGATAGACATTCGACTCTGCTTCCCTAGTACCATCAGGTTAGTGGAATCCTTATGATACAAGGGGAGGGGAGTGGAGTCAGACTGTGGAATCAGATTAGTGGAATACTTATAGTAGGGATTATATGTATTTCATGATCCCTGATAAATAAGGAATGTTTAAACAGATAGCATCTTGGCCTGGGAAGGGAGTAGGGGAATTAATAAGATGGAAAGAAAAAAGTGGGATGACTTTTAATGGTCCAGCCTTCAACGTTACTGTATGGCCTTAAAGAGATCATTTCCTCTCTCTCAGCCTCGAGTTCTTATATATAAAATGAAAATTGAATCAGACGATCTAATTGGCTTGTCTAAATTATTTTCATCTTAAGTAAACACAGGACATACAGTATTGTCATATCCCCTCAACCAAAGCGGCCACATGGAAAGATTTCAGGAAATGTTTTGAACTTAAATGGAAATATCAAACAGAAGCATATACAGAGTACTTAAGGCAATTCTAGTAAAATATCTTTGAGTTCTTAACTCATATTCCAGTTAATCCCACATAATTTCTGGGAGATTTTGTTGCCTAAGTACTTTGCTGTCATTACCACTATTGCAAAAATATTGCCCATTATTTCAATTCTTCATTATCCTGCCTTCTTGGCCTTTATTTTATCTCACTGTTATTCAAACCATAAATCAGTTTAGATCAGTGGTTCTCAACCTTCTGGCCCTTTAAATACAGTTCCTCATGTTGTGACCCAACCATAAAATTATTTTTGTTGCTACTTCATAACTGTAATGTTGCTACTGTTATGAATCATAATGTAAATATCTGATATGCAGGGTGGTCTTAGGTGACCCCTGTGAAAGGGTCGTTCGACCGCCAAAGGGGTCATGACCCACAGGTTGAGAACTGCTGGTTTAGATGTTTTCTATATTGAGCATACAACTGCATAGGAGTATCTATTTATTAAGAGTTACAGCCTATCCTATATAATAAAGAGGTAATATGCAAATTAACCGTCATGTCCTCACACAAGATGGCCGCCCCTATGTAGGCACAAGATGGCCACCACAAGATGGCCGGCAGGGGAGGGCAGTTGTGGGAAATCAGGCCAGCAGGGGAGGGCAGTTAGGGGCGACCAGGCTGGAAGGGGAGGGCAGTTGGGGACGACTGGGTTGGCAGGGGAGGGCAGTTGGGGGTGACCAGACCTGCTGGGGAGGACAGTTAGGGGTGACCAGACCTGCCAGGGAGGGCAGTTAGGGATGACCGGGCCAGCAGGGGAGGGCAGTTGGGAGCAACCGGCCACCAGGGGAGCAGTTAGGCATCGATCAGGTTGGCAAGGGCGCGGTTAGGAGGTGATCAGGCTGGCAGGCAGGCGAGCAGTTGGGAGCCAGCAGTCCTGGATTGTGAGTTGGACATCCTCCGAGGAGTCCCAGATTGGAGAGGGTGCAGGCTGGGCTGAATTTCATGCACCGGGCCTCTAGTTAAAGTAGATTTGGAAAAGTGGGCTTGGCTGGGGTCCTCTACTCAGCACAAAATGATCCAAACCAGAGTGTGCCAGAAGCAGAGCCAACATAAGCATACGCATGTACCCATGCGCTCAGAGCTACTTAGAGCTCACGGAACCCCTTTTCCCTTGAGTTGCTCTGGAAGCAAAGTCACAGCCACTGGGCACTCAGTAAGCAGAGGCACAAGCTGGTCAGAATGTACAGCCCAGAAAGGCTACTCCTTAAAACACAGAAAGCAACACTCCTTTTCAAATAGAACTGGAAGGCTCCCATGAACTATTTTGCTTGTGGCCTGTACACTGCTAACTTTTAGCACCCAGTCTATTAAAGGAAAGGGAAGGTTGTTAAGAAAAGGAAGGTTACAAAAAAAAAGAAAGAAAGGAAGGAAGGAAGGAAGACAGAAAGGAAGAAAGAAAGAAACGAATAAAGAAAGAAAATAGAAAAGGAAGGTTACTGGTGTAGGAAAAAAAGAAAGAAAGGAAGGAAGGAAGGAAGACAGAAAGGAAGAAAGAAAGAAACGAATAAAGAAAGAAAATAGAAAAGGAAGGTTACTGGTGTAGGTAAATATTAAATAAATAAATAAATAAATAAATAAATAAATAAATAAA
>NW_005361763.1:212077-213920 GCF_000412655.1 Myotis brandtii | reverse complement strand
AATAAATAAATAAATAAATAAATAAATAAGTAAATAAATACAATTTTAGTTACTAATTTTAAAAATCTTTTGGCACAGATGATGGGGACTTACCTAAGGATGCTTGGATGATGCCCTTTAACCCGGCATAAAGCTATGACAAAGGAAACAGCACTATCTTTTGTAAAGAATAATAAATAAATAAATAAGTAAATAAATACAATTTTAGTTACTAATTTTAAAAATCTTTTGGCACAGGAGATGGGGACTTACCTAAGGATGCTTGGATGATGCCCTTTAACCCGGCATAAAGCTATGACAAAGGAAACAGCACTATCTTTAATTGTAAAGAATGGTAAGATATAACAGGTGGATTTTGAGTAATGTGAGTCTAATTTCATTTCAACCACTATTTAAGAGTTTCACAGATTCACTGGATGTTGAGGACTTATCATCATTCCTTGCTCAGTTGATGTGTGCTGACACTATTGAATGATTACTTCCACAGTGGGTGATACATTTTAAACATATGAAAGAGAAATTTGTCTTCTCACAGCATCTCATTTTGGGGCATAATTTTTACCATTTAAGTCAAGTAAGACATCATGATAAACTTTTATTAAAATGACTGTGCTGTTGGTGTAAAACCAACACATCTTTGATTTTCCTGATGTCATTAAGAGCTGTGATCTAGGGGTCTTTCAGGGAAAAAGGAGACACATGTTATACTTTAAACAATAATAAAAAAAAGAGAGCTGTGGTCCAACTGTTGTGCCCAATGAGCAGTGAGGTAGAACAAAGCCAAGAAACTCTTAATCAGCATTTCACACACCCTAGAATATCAGGTATAAAAGTCCAAAAATGTTAGAACTATGTGAGACAGAAACTTTGGAAACATTAAACATTCTCTTCCTCTAGACTTGACGTTGTTCCCAGATAACAGGCCTGGTAATTTGCTGTGTGTTTTTCCCCCCTCTTGCTGCTGGCTAGTTTGGCTTCTATTTTGAGGGTAACTCCGCTCCTCTGTGTACATTGTGTTTTTTGTGGTTCACATTGATGTTTGCCACCCAGAGTTCTGTGATGACTCACAGCCCCAGCTCCACGGGGCCTGCCACAGGTCTTGGTGGCTTGGAATGACACACCATCCTGACTCCCACTTCCAGAAAGGAAACATTTAGTTCAGGAGAAAAGCAACAAGGGCACATGTTCTTGAGTCTCTTAGCTGTTAAAACTTACTGCAAGTTAGTGGCATAAAGGCAGGGATTAAACCAGCAGCAATTTGGTCAAGTGCCTCATCCCTACATGAAAGAACAAAACGCTGGCTTTGTTTCTCGAATTGTCTGAACCTTTCATCATTTTCAAAATAGTATTGCTGGTGCCATCTAGTGAAACTACTTGAAATCTCACAGTGTTGTGATGAATCCTTCAATCAAGACATTTTCTGCGACTGGGACTTTGTATGAGGTCTGCTATATATGTTTTCTCATTTTTTTTTTTTCTGACATGAGAATGTGGAGAACCAGGGCACTCTTTTTAATTTAACATGAAAGTCCTCCCAGGATAGTTTGAGGGACAAAATTTGTTATATCAGCACTAGGAGCCCAGTGCACGAAATCTGTGCACTGAGGGGGAGGGGGTCCCTCAGCCCAGCCTGCCCCCTCTCACATACTGGGAGCCCTCAGGGGATGTCCTACTGATGGCTTAGCCGCTCCCTGCTCCCCTTGGGGAGCGGGCCTAAGCCGCAGTATGGCCTCCTTTTGTGGGAGGCGACTGGGCTGATCAGGGGAAGGCACCAGCCCCATTACCCCGCTGCTGCAGCCACTGCCAGTCACCGCAGCCACCAAGGTGTTTTCATCAACACGGA
>NW_005361763.1:208325-211378 GCF_000412655.1 Myotis brandtii | reverse complement strand
AGCCCGCTCTGATCACAGGCTCCGCCCCTGCCCAGGCCTCAGGCCTCTGGCCGGGGCATTAGGCCTGGGAAGGGGACACTCAGCCCCTGCAATCCCAGGCTCCGCCCCTTCCCAGGCCTCAGGCCTTTGGCAAGGGCATTAGGCCTGGGCAGGGGACCCCCAGCCCTGTGCAATCGCTGGCTCCACCCCTGCCCAAGCCTCAGACTTCTGGCTGGGGCGATCGCCGGCTCCGCCTCCCCGGATGGCATCTGGCGCTGCCCGCCCTGCCTCCCCGGTCCCCGATTTGTGGCCCGGATCCTGTGGGCGGTGTCTGGCGCTGCCCGCCCCACCTGCAATATGCAAATTTAAAGGCCATCTTTGTTGGGTTAATTTGCATACTTTCTGATTGGCTGGTGGGCATAGCAAAGGGATGGTCAATTAGCATCTTTGTCTTTTATTAATGTAGATAAGATCTTCTCAATTGCTCCTATTTCACAAACCTTTGGGCGAGTGGTTCACTTTCAGGGGTTTTTCAAACTTTCCCTCCTTGTTATCTGAGAAAGAATCTATTACTTACCAGCTTCAATTGAACTCAAGTGCAGTGTAACAAATGTCTATTTGGAGCTTACCAATGGGGGTTAGGTAAACTACGAAGAGATCATTATGAGTTGAGCAGTTAATTCTCACAGGATCCACTGTAAAATACGAGCGACCTGAGGAAACCAAGGGGAATTTTTTATGAGAAGTCATACTATGTCCACAAACGTTGGAGTGCATTTGCCAGACCTGAGGTCATGGACAAATACACTGCACTCGAGTCTGGAGAGATGAGCTGGAGCCTTTTCCCTGATTCCCTTCACTGTCCCAGTTCTGCTCACCTTAGGCGTGAGCTTGGGTATCTCTTCAGCTGTGGAGCCTTTCTTGAGCCGCCCTACAGTGCCCCTCTCCCTACATACACAGTAGATAAAATCTCTCTTATTATATGCTCTCAGAGCACCATGTTCCTTTTCTTTATCACAGTTGTAATTTGTACTTATTTGATTAATATCTGTCTCTCCAACTAGACCGTGAGCTCCATGAAAGCAATGAGGTTTTGTTCTTCATTGTAACCTTAGAATCTACTTTACTTAGGTGCTCAATTAATATTTATTGGATGGATGGATGGATGGAAGGATGGATGGTTGGATGAATGGGTGGATGGATGGATGGATATATGGATGGGTGGACTGACTATGTTCAACTTCAATAGCAAACCTTAGAAATCAGAAATCAAACTAAATTGTCAAGGAAGATAATAAATGCATAGATTGACTTTGGGGGCTATACTTGGAGAAAGAAATCAGCAGTTCTCGCTGAACTCACAGCAAGTGGTCACTGCTCCTCTGAAAAAGCACTTAATAAATTTTAATTGTGTTGGCTCTTCAGAGCTAGAGACCAAGTTTTTCTGGTTCATCTCAACATTTTACGTGCCTACATTTAACAGGCACTTATTCAATGTTTGGGGGTGGGCAATGTTTAGGGAACAGAAGGGACCTAATGTCTTAAACTCAGTGGACCCTGATGTTCCTAGATAGATAGTGTTTGCCTTCCTCATTAGAGTTTCCTGCCTCCCCATATTTTCCCAACTTCACCAAAGCTGCTAATCCTCTCATTTTTTTAAACATCAGAAAAGTAGAGCCCAAATTGACTAAATGACCTGTCCAAAGTTACATGCGAAGTTCATCACTGAGTAAGCATTACAACTCCAGATCTATGCTCCCTCCACTTCATTATTCTACAAAACTCTCTAGGGAAGCTGGCACCAAGCTAACCAAACTCTACAAGAACCTTAGTTAAAAGAGCCTGGTACAAGAATTCTAAATTCTGAATTTAGTCTTACAAAAAGCAAACAAACAAAACAAAATGAAACTAAAACAGTTAGTGAGCTCTAGTCCCCATGAAACATTCTCAAGAAAAAGGGATAATTTAGACATTTTTTAAATGAGAGAAGCTTAAAATACATCAAAAGACAAAATATAACACCATGTGTTGAAAATATCTTTTTTATTATAAACAATATAAACTCTTCCTAATACATTTTGCAAACATAACACATTTTCTTTTCTTTGCCTGAGTTTTTATAAACAAGATCTCTCAGACCCCTCGATAGCCATTCATATATTCAATAAATGCCAAGTGCCAGGCACTGTAAAAAGTACTGAGGAATTTGTTTTAAAGGGAGAGAAGAAGACATTGTTGCAAATCCTCAGGAGGACCACAATCTATTTAAACTGTTTTCTTTATCTTGATGTCTCTGTTTTAACATACCTCCTTTCTATATATAAGGTATATTTTGTCTATATCTATAAATAAAATAGCCTATATACCCAAGGTAAATTAGACAACTGAAACAATTGTCTTGATAAAAATAGGGTAAAAATTCTACTTTTAATCTTAATCCAATAATTTTATGAGAAATTATCTTAGATAATTTTTATAACAATTTTAATACTTTACTTTGATTTTTTTTGAAAGACCTGAAATATTTGAATACAGAGAGATTGTTCCTCTTTAACTTCTATAAATAAGCAAAGAGATATTTGTGTTCTTTGAAAGTAGCCATTGAGTCATTGTTAAAAGTAAAATTAAACAGAATCCAAAGGCCTCATCTACTGTCCTCACTATTAGTCTCTGTCTCCTACCTTTAGTGACGTTGATGTGGCTTTAGTGTCTGTATGAAAAGGTACATAATACACCCAAATCCTTCAATGCAAAACCCATATTACATCTTTGCAAAGTTGTTTACAATATATTTATTACAGACACTTCCCTTTGGTTTATCTTTATTCTTCTATAGCTACCATATGGTCCCCCCAAATTCTATTTTTATACTATTTTATATTTTTTGACAAAGATGACTTATTAATTATATAAATGTGATATGCTTATGCCTTTGCAAAATTTCCTTATAAATATATTAAAAATTATGCTAACTCTCCTTGACAGACCATTTATGTTTCATTTTTTGATGCTGGGAAATATTGTCAGTTATTGCTTCTATATAGGACACAGAAATTAAATGATCCTTAGAGAAA
>NW_005361763.1:200863-202799 GCF_000412655.1 Myotis brandtii | reverse complement strand
AGCTACTTTGGAAATATCATGTCTACCTGAGGGTCATGGAATTGGACCAGAACCAAGCTTGATTGATGTTAGATAGAATTGAGTGCTGTGGTTGGAATTTTAAAGCGCAGTGTGACTTCTCAGGGAACATGGGTTCCTGCATGAGTTCCTCACAGGTCCAGGCAGAGGTAGAAGGATATCCTATATAATAAACCCTAATAAGCAAATTGACTGAACGGCAGAACGACAGGTTCCTATGATATGCACTGACCACCAGGGGGCAGACGCTCAGCGCAGGAGCTGGCCCCTGGTGGTCAGTGTGCTCCCACAGGAGGAGCGCCGCTCAGCCAGAAGCCGGGCTCATAGCTGGCGAGCTCAGTGGCCGTGGCAGGAGCCTCTCCTGCCTCTGCGCTAAGGACTGTGGAGGGCACAGGCCAGGCTGAGGAACCCCCTCCCAGTGCACAAATGTCGTGCACCAGGCCTCTAATATTGAAATAAAATATATTGGGATGCAATATAATTGCTAACACATATTGAGGGTTTACTATATGCTAGACTTAAAAGGTATTATCTTACTTAATCCTTACAATAGCCTTATGAAGTGGGTACTATTGAAAAGCCTGTTTTCACTTTACATCTGAATAATCTGTGACATAGGGAAGTTAAATACTTGTTTCAGGCCATATGGTTAACAAATGGTACTACTAGCATATGAATCCAGGCCAGTAGACTCAAGACTCTTCTTAACCACCATCTAATATGGCATCTACCCCATCCATTCTCAGATATTTTCTTCTTATATTTTTAATTCCCACCTGAGGATATTTTTCTTTTCCATTGATTTCTAGAGAGAGTGGGAGGGAGGGAGGAGGGGGAGAAAGAGAGAGAGAGAAACAGCAATGTGAGAGAGAGACACGTCGATTGGTTGCCTCCTGCACTTGCTTCTACCAGGAGGCAACCAATCAATGTGTCTGCAATAGGGAATCTGTGACCGAGGTATGTGCCTTTGACTGGGAATCCAACCTGTGACCCTTCAATCCATAGGCCGATGCTTTAACCACAGAGCCAAACTGACCAGGACCCAGATATTTTCTTAAAAACTGAGCTGCTTGGTTCCCACACTTCTTAGAGTACCCAAGAAAATTAGGGCTCTAGGTAAACGCATGGCCAGTTTCAAGTTCCTCAATTTTTTTATTTTTTATTTTGAATAATAGAGGTACTTCTGGTAAAAAATTAAAATAAATAAATCAAGAGAATAGTTCTCTAGGGTCCTCTAGTCTATTATTCCTTTTAGAACGTCAAATATCTAATACCATGAAATCAGAATGCCATTTTGGTCCCTCATAGATGTAAATGAATACAGCTTTATGGGCCACCATCTTCAGATTTATTGAATAATTGAAAATACAAGTTGATTTCAACAATTGAGAGTCAGAGAGAAATTCAAATCAGGGATATAGTAAGACAAAGACAAGAAGCATAAATATACCTTTAGGGTCAGTTGGAAAGGGGTACTCCAACATGTGGGTAAAATTCTATAATCTAGATTAGTCAGTACCTCAGAGAAAACCAGAAAAGCCTATAAAATATAAACAATTGGATGTGAGATTGAAAGTGGGAGTTGAGGGATATTTATTATGCTTTTATCCAAGATAGAGCCAAAGAGATACTTATCGGTTTAAGATTAGATTTGGGCCCATTCAGCAATGCTAAACAATGATTTGTTTTAAGCCTTCTCTGTGTAGCACATTTAATTTTCAGGTTAAGTAAAGTTTATACAAAAGTTTGATTAATCTATTAGGGTATTGGGGTTATAGGAAATTAGTTAATCAAAAAGCATTTTTTTACCAATAAACATTCTTTTTATTTATGTATTATTTTAAAAAATATTTATGTTGAGAGTATTACCGATATCCCCTCTTTCCCCCTCCTCCCCCCATTACCCTCCTCCACCCAC
>NW_005361763.1:193555-200607 GCF_000412655.1 Myotis brandtii | reverse complement strand
TTCATTAGATTCCTTGTTCATTTATTTTGATTTTTATATTTAATTATTGATAGATATGTATTTATTGCCATTTTAGTGTTCATATTTTTTTTCTTCTTCTTCTTAAAGAAGACCCTTCAACATTTTTTATAATACTGATTTGGTGGTGATGAACTCCCTTAGCTTTTTCTTGTCTGTGGAGTTCTCTATCTGACCTTCAATTCTAAATGATAGCTTTGCTGGGTAGAGTCATCTTGGTTGTAGGTCCTTTCTTTCCATCACTTTGACGATGTCTTGCCACTCCCTCTGGCCTGTAAAGTTTCTGTTGAGATATCAGCTGACAGTCTATGGGAGCTATATTATAGATAACTAATTGCTTTTCTCTTGCTGCTTTTAAGATTCTCTCATTGTCTTTAGCCTTTGGCATTTTAATTATGATATGTCTTGATGTAGGCCTCTTTGGGGTCATCTTGTTTGGAACTCTCTGTGCTTCCTGGACTTGTATGTCTATTTCTTTCACCAGGTAGGAGAAGCTTTCTGTCATTATTTCTTCTTTTCAATTTCTTGCTCCCTCTCTTCTCCTTCCAGAACCACCCTGATACAAATGTTGGTACGCTTGAAGTTGTCCCAGAGGCTCCTTACACTATTTGCATATTTTGGATTCATTTTTCTTTTTGCTGTTCTGATTTGGGTGTTTTTTGTTTCCTCATATTCCAGATTGCTGATTTGATTCTCAGCATACTCTACTCTACTGTTTATTCCCTATAAATTATTCTTCATTTCAGTCCGTGTATTCTTCATATCTGACTAGTCCTTTTTCATGTCTTTCATGTTCTCACTAATTTCCTTGAAAATCTCACTAAGTCCCCTGAAGCTGTCATTAAGTTCTTTGAATATCCTTTAAAACCATTGTTTTGAACTCTGTAACTAGTAGTTTGCTTGCTTCCACTTCATTTAGTTCTTTTTCTGGAGATTTCTTCAGTTCTTTCATTGTGACATGTTTCTTTGTCTCTGCATTTTTGCTGCTTCCCTGTGTTTGTTTCTATGTATTAGGTAGAGCTATTATGTCTCCTGGAATTGCTAGAGTGGTCTTGTGTAGTAGGTGTCCTGTAGGGCCCAGTGTAGGTGTCCTCCCTAGTCATCTGAGCTGGGCACTCTAGGTGTGCCCTGATGTGGGCTTTGTGTGTTGTCCTGTTGTAGTTGAGCCTTGACTGCTGTGTGTATTACTGGGAGGAATTGACCCCAGGCCAATTGGTTATGAGGACCAGCTGCTACTACAGAGGAAGAGCTGCTGTGCAGGAGACACCCCTATGGAGCAGGACTTGCTTCAGTGGGGCTTTGGTGCTCACCAAGTCTGCCCCTTGAGTGTGTTGCTCATGGATGTGGTAGAGTTGTAATCAGGCGTGGACTAAAGCTGTCCATCAGGTGCACTGGCTCTGGGGCCTCCTCAGAGGTGTAAAGTCAGCCACTGCCTGTGCCCTGCCTGGGGTGTCCCAGCATGACCTACAGAGTGATCTGCAGATGGCTGCTACTTGTGTTGGGCTTAGAGGTTCCCAGGAGAGGCCATGCTGTGAACCTTGGCAAGCTTCTGCTAGTGCTGGGCCTGGGGCCACTTATTGAGAGATATGGGGCACACTGAGTCCAACTGCTGCTTGTTTAAGAGCTTTTAGGAAAGTCTGAAGCCTGTGCCAGCACAAGCCATTCATATGAAAAAGACACTGCAAACAGCTTGGGTGGGGCTTCAAATTGGTTGGGGCAGAATCTCAGGGAATCACTAGGGTGAGGTGAACAGTGTGGGCCAGGTTGATGGAGACTCAGCTATAGTACCTGCCAGTCTGTTTAGGGGGAGGTCCCAGCACTTTTGTATGTGAGGAAGCTGCCCCCAAGATCTTTCTCTGATGCCAGATAATTTATTTCCTCCTCTGAATCCTTTCAAGAGTGAGTTGTGGTAAGTCTGTCAGTGGTACTTTAAGAGAAACTGCCTGGAACTCCAGCAGCCTCCATGTCACTCAGCCACAATCTCCGCTGCATTTACAGCCTGAAGTTACTGGGACTTCTCTTCCTGGCACTGGAGCCCTGAGCTGCGGGCCTGGTGTGGAGCTGGGATCCCTTGCTCCTCACGGGAGGCCTTCTCAGCCAAGATATCCCTCCTGATGAAAACCATGCCACATGTGGGAGCCAGACCAGCCCCTTCTGTGCCTCTGCCTCTCCTACTAGTCTCAATGTGCTTTCTTCTTTAATTCTCTGGTTATATGACTTCCATTTAGCCAGATTTTAGGTGGTTCTGAATGATGGTTGTTCTGTGTTTCAGTTGTAATGTTGATGTGGTTGTGGGAAGATGCGAGTACTGGCGTTTACCTAAGCTGCCATTTTGGTTCCTCCTCCCTCTGTTTTAAAAAACATGCTTTTAGTTATTTCAGAGAGAGAAGGGGGAGGGAGATAGAAACATGGATGAGAGAGAAAGATTGATCGGTTGCCTTCTGCGCACCTCCACTGGGCATCGAGCCCACAACCCGGGCATGTGTCTTGACCAGGAATCAAACTGGCAACCTCATGCTGCATGGGACAATGCTCAACCATTGAGCAACACTTGGCTGGGCAATGTTCAAAATCTTTTACTGTTTCCTTAGATAATAAAAAAGAAGTCCTTGAAGAAGTTTAAAACAAGTAATATTTCGTTTAATGTTTGAAAGTGAGAGAAAAGAATCAAATGGGTGAACTGTACTTATAAATTTCCATGTAGTTATAGAAATGTTACTACTTTAAACTAGATTTTTTTAGAGCCTTCTGATTTATTAAATCAATAAATATTGATTGGGCATCGAGTAGGTAGGATACCATGCTAATCATCTAGAAAGATGAAATGAAGGATAAGATGAGAGCCTTTTTCTTAATCATACAACATTATCTCTCCCCCAAAGAAACATTTTTAAAATATTTGTATTGATTTAAGAGAGGAAGAGAGAGGGAGAGAGAGATAGAAACATCAATGATGAGAGAGAATCGTTGATCAGCTGCCTCTTGCACGCCCCCTATTGGGGATCGAGCCTGCAACCTGGGCATGTGCCCTGACTGGGAGTCAAACTGTGATCTCCTGGTTCATAGATCGACGCTCAACCACTGAGCCACGCTGGCTGGGCCCCAAAGAAACATTTTTAATGTGAAATGAAAATAAATAAATGTCACTGTTTTTCAACTTAAAAAAATAATGCTTATTATCAAACATCTTTGGTATCTATGAGGTTCTCATTTCATTTAGGAACATAAACTGTGCAAAAGAAAAACACAGACAGGTTCATGAGAATATGCTGTTACACATTCTGTTAAGTTTCTTAGTAGTATAAATAAAAAATCCTGATTAAAATAGAAATTGGTTCCTTAAGAAAAACATCAGACTGCTTGCCCCCAGGCTATTGTTCATGGAGGAGTAATTTTAAGCCGGTGATCAGGATGTGTCATCACATGGAAATGTGCTGGCAAACTGCTTGTGCACACAAGCCCTTATCTCAGGTGGTTAATTGTTAAGATGAAAGTCAGGCCTCTGGTTTTCACTGGTGAAGTGTTTTCGGTTTCAAATAATACCTTTAACACACTGAGTCTGAGTTGGCTTTTACAAATAGTTCTAAAACCCTACCTACTCACTGGGAAATTGGAAAACCTGTAGAATGAGCAAACAAAACTGTGGACTATTTAGGAGTGTGTATCTCCTGCTGATTCAGACATAAGCAATATGGGACTTTTTAAAACATATGTCGTCATCAGCCTCTAAATTCAAAACATCCCCCAAGAGAGAACCAAAACGTGCATGAACAACCTTTGCTTAAAGGACAGGGGGATTCCAGATTAGGAATAATAGGAACAATGGGCCATTTGAGTTAGGTTGAAATTATGAAAATTCTGTAAGTCAAAGAATCTTTAAGACAAAAATTTTGGCTTCAGTTTAGAGTGTTGTAAATTATCAATGTTGAAGACGAACGACACTTAGTATTATCTCTTTTTTTCTAAAGGTAAGTGATTTGATTCTGTGCGACTGCATGGAATAATGATTTTTGTAAACACCCTCTGATGGTTGCCTTGTCCTAGTTCCTGATTTTCTTCCCCGTAACCCCAAGGAAAGGGCTTACATATTCTTAAAAAAAGAACCAAACAAGAATTTAAACACTCGGTCATATTGTCAACATAAGAAACGTCCAAACCTTAGAGAATTTTTATGGGTTTGAACCCAAACTGAGGGCATGTACTGGGGAGCAAGATCTCAAATGCTCTGAAGAAGAACAGTTTTGCAGTTTCTTTTATGCATTTGAGATTAAAAAGAGAAAGTAAGAAAGTTACATGAAGATGGGAGAAAGCAGGGTGGGGATCAGATTTCAGGATAGTTATTCTTTGCTTTCTTGAGGTGATCATGCTTTTGAAGGGGGGTCTTCTGGAGAGTATCATGCTAAGTGAAATAAGCCAGTCAGAGAAAGGCAAGTATCACATGATCTACTCATATGTGAAATCTAATGAACAAAATAAACTGTTGAACAAAATATATGCATAAGCCATGGACACAGACAATAGGGTGGTGAAGGCCTGGGGTGGGCTAGAAGGGGTCAATGGGGGAACAGGGGACACATATGTAATACTTTCAACAATAAAGATTTGAAAATAAATAAATGGCTCACAGAAAACAAAGGGGGATCTTAAAAGGAGCATTTCAGTGTGTTAACTGAGATGAACAGGGTTTGCTTAAGGCAAAGATAAACTTTTACTGAAGAAGTTATATGCCTGGGACGTGACTACCTACCATGACCTGCCCAGATAGGAGTTTATAATTGGATCACCCAGTGAAGTTACTTTCCATAGAACCCCTTTTTCATCCACAATATTTACACCCTAGAGAAGGTGTAAGAGTGCCCCCTCCCCCAACCTCCTTATATTCAGTCAATCATTGCCTAATCCCAGATGCCAACTGCCAAGTGCCAAGGAACTCATTTTCAGTGCTGCAGTGGCAAAGCAGAAAGTCAGCAATTTAGTAGGTTGTTTACTTCTAACATCTGAATCACGTGCTCTTCAGAGATGCTGTATTCATACTGGATTGATCCACAAAAGAAACAAGTAGACTCTGCAATGAAAAAAGGAAATTCTTTTTAGTTCTTACTTGAGTATGACATCTGAAAGTCAAATTTTAATTTCCTAGGCTCACTTCACAATGAATTTTAATTGTATTGTGTTTTGTTAAAAACAGTGATTACTGAATATCCACCTTTGCCGGATTTAACCAAATACTCCAATAGAGCACTGTCCAAATGTGTTTGGAAATGGAAAAATCCGGATTGTTTGGTAGTGAATAATAGAAATATAAACAAGCGAGAGAAATAGGGCCTTCGTGGTTTTAACAACAAGCAATTTAAGTATATTTAAAGATTCCTAATATTTAAACACCGAAGCAAAAAGTCTATTTTTAACATAGCCTCGCCTCACCTTGTTACCTTAATTCACTAAAGTAGAAGTTTTTACACATTTTTAAATCAATTTTCTGATTTAAAATAGTAATATACAAAAAGGTAACAAACTTATTGCATAATGACTGGAAAATGGGGGGAAAAACTAGAAGAAGAAAAAAATGCTATAATACATTAAGATTTTTTTAGGTAACCCCTATTATATGTCCTTAAAGTTGATTTATTTTCATGATAGTCAATCTTCAAGGTTTTTAAAAATAGCACTTTCTACACTAGAAAAACTTTCCATGCTATCAATTCCAAAAAAGGCATGTAATATTATTATAGTTAAAATCATTTTTCTTGAAATGTTAATGTATATCGCATGTAACATTATATATTTAAAATCGTTTTTCTTGAAACCAAAACAAAACAAAAAAGGCATATTTAATGCATTGGGGTAACCTATCTTCCACAGCTTGCCTTTCTTCATTGAATTAATAAAAAAATTGAGAATAAACTCAAAACTGCAGAAATACATATTAATAATGCTATGCATTAAAGAGGTCAATAATTTAAATTTTTCTATATGATCTAGTTAGTTAATTTCAGAAAATTATAGAAAGGAATTCACTGCTCGACCAGTCATTCGGTTGCTTAGGCTTTTATATATGTAGACTAGATGCCCAGTGCATGAAATTCATGCACTGGGATGGGGTGTCCCTCAGCCCAGCCTGCACCCTCTCTAATCTGGGACCCCCCGGGGGATGTCCGACTGCCGATTTAGGCCCAATCCCTGTGGGCTTGGTCCACCCCCAACTTTCCTCCCTCCCCTGCAGGCCTGGTCACCCCCAACTGCCCTCCCCTGCTGGCCTGATCCTTGTGGAATCAGGCCTAAACCAGCAGTTGGACATCCCTCTACAATCTGCAAACTGCTGGCTCCCAACTGCTCACCTGCCTGACTGCCTGATTGCCCCCTAACCGCTTCTGCCTGCCAGCCTGATCACCCCCAACTACTCCCTTGCCAGCCTGATCGACGCCTAACTGCTCCCCTGCCAGCCCGATTGCCCCCCACTGCCCTGCCCTGCAGGCCTGGTTGTCCCCAACTGCCCTCTCCTGCAGGCCTGGTCACCCCCAACTGCCCTCCCCTGCTGGCCTCATTGCCCACAACTGCCGGCCATATTGTGGTGGCCAACTTGTGTGAGGGTGTGATAGTCAATTTGCATATCACCTCTTTATTATCTAGGATATGAGGATTAAATGACATAATGATTGAAGAGCATTTGCAACATCTTAATAAACTTAATAAACATCTGATATTTTTCATTAATTCAAATAACTAGCCTACATAGCACCTAGCAAAACTATTGTGCAAGGCACTCTTGTAGGCACAGGAAATATTACATGAACAATATTGACAAGGACTCTTACATCCTATCTAATAAAAGAGAAACATGGTAATTAGCATACGACCGCTACCCTTCCCATTGGCTAATCAGGGCAATATGCAAATTAACTGCCAGCCAAGATGGCAGCAAACCACCAACAAAGATGGCGGCTAATTTGCATACGTAGGCACAATGCTGGGAGGCGAAAGGGAAAGGACGGAAGAAGCCCCCTGCCACTGACGGTGATCGGAAACCCAGGGGG
>NW_005361763.1:189584-192275 GCF_000412655.1 Myotis brandtii | reverse complement strand
GGAGGGCACAGGCCGGGCTGAGGACCCCCCCCCCCCCCCCCGAGTGCACAATTTTTGTGCACCGGGCCTCTAGTATTAGAATAAGGAGAAAGTAGACACTGGAGAAAGGTAATTTGGTGTAGCTATGGATGTTATTAGGAATATAAAATTAAGTGATGCTATAGAATTATTGGAGGCAGGGCTGAGAGGATGAACACTCTTAGTTGAATGTCAAGGAAGATCTCTCCAGGAGATATATTTACTATAAAAGTGAGACCTGAATGACAAGGGAGGCTCAGCCATGTGGACATCTGGGAGCAGGTATGAGTCCAGGCAGAAGAAATGGGAGGCACAAAGGCTCTGGGTGGAAACAAGCTTCTGTCCAGGGAACAGAAAGAAACGTGTGCTGGAACACAGGAAACAAGGAGAAGGGTGGGGAAAGCTGAGCTGCACAATTTGCAAAATGTCAATTTGGGGTTTGTTTTCCAGGCTATTCCACTACATACCTTCCAAAGTAGATATCAAGCCCAAAATTTTACTTGTGTGTCCATAAAGAAACAATTATTTTCCTTGTAACTGCATAATGGCATCAAAGTGTGAAGTCTTGATGACATTTCTCTGGATTTGGGCCATTAAATGATCCCTTTTATTTTTGGATCTGAAGTAAGAAAATAATGACCCAACACAGTCCCTTGATTTGCTCCAATTTGTCTCTGAATTCTTTTCAAAAACGGAATCACCATTAGCATTCTAGGTTGATGTCTAGATTAGAATGCAGTAGGAAAAAGTCTTCAGATCATATATTATGGCTTATTCCTAATTCTTACCCTCAAATTACTGCCCTGTATTTCCCTGTGTCACTGGTTCATTTTAATGTGAAGTTGAAGTTCTTACTTTCCCATCTCCAACCCAAACTACTACTAACTACTCTTCCTGGGACCTCCTGCCAACTGGTAAGTTCAGCCAGTGGGAAGCACGGAGGTACGAGAAAGCAGGGGAAGAGCCAGGGCTTTCTTGTGCCTCCCTCTCTTCCTTGGGAGCCCTGGCTGTCTCCAGCTCAGCTCCCCCTGGGCAGCCCCATCATGAGTTGCAACTCTCCCTTCCCACATCACTCAGGCTTCTCGGTTGGTCGTCACCTGTTCCCTGTGTTCCTCTAGCCCCAGGGACTAGAGGGGCTCTGGGTGGAAACAAGTTTCTGTCCAGGGAACAGAAAGAAATGTGTGCTAGAACATCAGAAACAAGGAGAAGGGTGGGGAAAGCTGAGCTGCAAAATGCTTACTGTACACTAACTACAACAGATTAAAATCTGAATTATAATCTAGGGGCTTTTGGTATTGCTAATTTCTGGATCAGGTCACTCTTTTCTGTTTATCTTCCTAGACCTTCTATCACTTGTGGAACTTAATTGTCTGTTTAATATCTAAGTGGTTTCTGGTTCCTGGTTGTATCCTGACTGATACCAGTTGACAATCTGAGGAATAAAATGGGAAAATGGTAATACATTTTCCATGGGCAACCAGTACTGACTTACTGAATCTTCTTATGTAATTTAATGTATATCTTCATGGATATATTATATATAGATATATAAATATGATGCCATTAATTAGATTATGTAAATTGCATATGCATTGCTTAGATTGGCTTTTGTTGTTGTTTATATTATTAGTATCCAAAGCACCTGGCAAATAGTTAATGCTTAATGTACACTAACTACAAAAGATTAAAATCTTAATTATAATGGAGTTTAACCAAAGTTTATTTTGGCACTATAAAAAGAATTTATGAGTTGCAAGCAATCGTGGACACATGAGGGCAATTCAGGCTTGAGGCTTTAGGTTGTTTTAAAGTGTGTAGCAACATTTGCATAAAAACAACAAACGTGTCAACAGTAATTCTTGTGGAGTCTGGCAAGCCTTCTGGCAGAAAGTACTTGGCAAACAAAAGTATTAGCATCTAGTTGGTGTAAGCACACACACCCTCCTAATTCCACATTTGCCCACGTTTGGGGAGCTTTTACAGCCAGCTTTTTTATTGATCATTACGTTCCTATGAGGGACATATTTTCTATGGCAGCTCAGGGTCCAAGTGACACATTTTTTTCTAATAAAAAAGTAGAGAGAATGTAGATAGATATTTAATGCCTGTGTTGACTACCTCTTAAGATAATATTTAGTCAACATGTTAGTGAAGAGTAGAAATATAATATAAAGCAGCAAAGCATGAAATAAAGGTCATTGTTTTATGTCTTAATATGTGACAATATGCTTTATTTGTGAATCACTATCAATTATTCCACCTCCCTGAAGTTTAAATATTCAGCAATTGGTAAACTTTGTGTATGTTCAACCACAGGGGGAAAAAACTGGGTCAAGTCAAACTTTATAGTGTTACCACACAATCTCTGTGATGTCAGCTCAACTTCCCAAGACCTCAAAAGCATTTTAGTTGCCCTAGCCAGTTTGGCTCAGTGAATAGAAGTGCTGGCTTGCAGACTGAAAGGTCCTGGGTTCGATTCTGGTCAAGGGTACATGCCCGGGTTGCAGGCTCAAACCCCAGTGTGGGGCGTGAAGGAGGCAGCCAAACAATGATTCTCTTTCACCATTGATGTTTCTATCTCTCTCTCCCTCTCCCTTCCTCTCTGAAATCAATATATATATATATATATATTTTTTTTTTAAAAAGCATTTTAGTTGATTTTGTTGTATTGCC
>NW_005361763.1:186520-189538 GCF_000412655.1 Myotis brandtii | reverse complement strand
TATATATATTAAAAAGCAATTATCTCCTAAATGGGTTATTTCTGTAATTTTGACCACTCTTCAAGGTCAATGATTACGCAAGTTCAGGAATGAGGATTACACCAATCCTAATGGAAGAACATTCACTTTTACCTTTGGAGTTATTTTCCAAACTTTATCATCATCAAAGTGAACATCGCCTCCCTGACCCTCACTAGGAGGAAAGGCATGAGCCAGCTGTCCAAAGAACCCACCAAATGGGGGAGAAATCTCCACATTATCAAAAGGAAAAAAATTCAGCCCTGGCCAGTGTGACTCAGTTGGTTAGAGCGTTGTCCCATGCACCTAAGAGTCACAGTTCCATTCCTAGTCAGGACACATACCCACATTTCGGGTTTGATTTTCAATCAGAGCATGTATGGGAGGCAACCAATTGATGTTTCTCTCTCACATAAATGTTTCTCTTTCCCTCTCCCTTTATCTCTTTCTAGAATCAATGAAAAACATCCTCAGGTGAGGATTTAAAAAATGCCATCCTTTCAAAGGGAAAAAAATCTCAGATAATAACTGGGAAAATTGTCAAGAACAAAACCTATATCAAGAACAGAACCTATCACTTCGGGTGGAGCATGTTGAAAAACTAGAGGCTCAGTGCATGAAGTTCATGCATGGGTAGGGTCCCTAGGCTGCACCCTTGATCAGCGATCAAGGCTGATTAGGTTCCCCACCTCCTTGCCTCCCCCTTCCCCGCCTCCTCCTTCCTTCACTCCCTCAGTGCCCACTGCCACTGCTGGTCGCCTGCCATGTTTCATACCACCCCCTGGTGGTCAGCCCACATCATAGCAAGCGATCAAACTCCTGGTCTCCCGGTCGAACTCCCGAGGGGACAATTTGCATATTAGCAAGGACTAGTGTGACCCCTGGGCTGTTGACTGCATGGGGCTGGTGTCCTCCTGTGCTATTTGTACAAATAAATCTGAGGCAGGAAAAAAAAAAAAGACAATCTTTGCATCATCATTACCTTGGCTTCCAAAGAAGATCATGATGTCAGCAGCATCTCAGAAAACTAGGAAAATTGAGTTGGGTCTCATTGCTCCAAACCTTGAATGCTTCTTAAACAGCATGGTTCACAGTTGCAGGGGAAAGATCTGAAAGTGTAATTCCCTATTTTGACTAACACATATGCACAGAGGCATCTCAGCAACATTTGTGAATTTTAAATGTGACATTTTAAAGATTATTTTACTTTTTAAATCTATCCTTTTGATGGTTCATTTTATTTTAGAGAATCAGAAATCTAACCATGGTATATTAAATTTTCTTTAGTGACAGCCTTAATTTTTATGTGTTTACAAGTATTCTTGGTTTAAAAAATGAAACTGCACTATGATTACTTAAGATTTAAAAACTATAAGACATTAATAATTTTGAATAAGGGTGTAAAATTCCACTTTATATAAAATATTTGAATGTAGTTTTAATTTTATTGAAGTGTAAGGCAAGAGATCATTGAAATCAACTAATAAATTAATACTCACCTTATGCTACATAAGTGATACACTAAAAGATCAAATTGGTAATCCCAGAGTTCTGAGGCACAAGATTAAAGAAATACTATTGTAAAAAAATATTAAAGAATCATTAAGCTCATAAATGCTTGGAAAGAATTAGCTATGCATTCCAACTTGATTTGCCTTTCAAGTAAAACTAAATATTAGCACAGAAAGACATTAAGTGGTTCCTTTCTCCAACATTTTGCTAAATAAGATGTATGTACACTGTGTACAATATATACCTATAAAATATATACCTATATCAATAGCCTTTAAAATGCATTCATTAGAAGTGTCTTTCTGATGTATTTCAGATTGAATGTAAAAATGTTTCTTACTCATCTTTATATCCCCAGATATTTTATGCAAGCCTGTCACATGTTAGCTACTCAGTTAAAATGTGTTGAATGGGCGAACAAATGAATAAACAAATGGGTTCAAATAAAGGTCAGGTTCAAGGTCCTTATCTACAGTTTTCTTGCTGGGATTATCTCATGTCTTAATCCTCTGCTTTGCTTGAGTTGTGATTTAGAATTTCACCTGAGAAAGAATCATCTTCATCTAATAATTATCAATATTTGTTGTTTTTGAACTTCCAAAATTTGCCTGAAAATTTGCACCATGCTACCATTGTTAAAAGCCAACTGATTTTAACTATTCCTTAAAATTCAATTTTCATTGAAAATTATTACAATGAAAAGAATAAAGCCATTAGTTCTCTATCATATTTTTAATTTAAAAGATTATTTTTTCTAAGATATTTTAAGCCACCTAGAGAAGGTTTTCTAACCCAGTATTCAAGTAACAGAGATAAGGCTTGCTTTGGAATACACAAGAATGTTATTTGGGCACAACATAAATTTATAGACCCCAAAAGGACCTCCAGAGAGTCTCTAGCCTAATCCCTTTATATTACACTAGAGGCCTGGTGCACGAAATTCATGAACAGGTAGGGTCCCGAGGCCTGGCCTGCGATCAGGGTTGATCAGCGCCTTCCGGCTGCTGACTGGGGCCTTCCTTCGTTCTGCACTGCCCCCTGGTGATCAGCACACATCATAGTGAGTGATTGAACTCCTGACACTCTGCATATTAGCCTTTAATAAATAAAGATTAGAAAACAGGTTCAAAGATATTGAGAAACTTTCTCAAAATCACACAAAGAGAGAAAATTGATGCTAGGATTTGAATCTCAGCCTTCTGAATAGGATAGTCCAGGATACTATGTATTACTCCCCCCCCCCCACCCAAAAAAACACACACAAAACTACTTCTTAACATATAAGTATACTAGAGGCCCGGTGCACAAAAATTTGTGCACTGGGGGGGGGGGCCCCCCACCCCGGGCTGTGCCCTCTCGCAGTCTGGGCCCCCCCGGGAGATAACGACCTGCTGGCTTAGGCCTGCTCCCGGGTGGCAGAGGGCACGCCCAATCCCTAGGTGCAGCCCCTGGTCAGGCTCAGAGCAGGGCCGATTGGGGAGTTGGGGC
>NW_005361763.1:140817-184966 GCF_000412655.1 Myotis brandtii | reverse complement strand
CCTGTTCGCTTCAGTGCATGGCTGCTGGCCGCCATCTTGGCTGACAGTTAATTTGCATAAGGATATGCTGATTAGCCAATGGGAAGGGTAGCGGTCGTACGCTAATTACCATGTTTCTCTTTTATTAGTGTAGATGATGTGCCAAAGCTGATTCTGCCAACATTACTCATTGTACAAAGGAGAAATTATGAGCCACATTTTTACCTTCAGGTCAAGTTATCAGTTAGCCACTTCATTTTCTTAGGGAAATATTGTATACTCCACCATACCAGGGACCCCACAACTTAATGGTTTCATAATATTTAAAGTTCCAGAATCCAGTTGGCAGTTTGCTTGTAGAATAAAGCAGGCTTGCATATGCTGGGGTCTATTCCCTAGGAGTTCAGATTTCTCTTCTGCCCATGTGTTGATCTCAAGGAAAGGTGATAAAAGGCTTGCAAATAGTGCTAGAAAGAAGCACACGTTCATGACCATTAAATGGAGAAACTATACTAAATTAGAAAAACAAGAGGCCCAGTTTCATGCCACCCCCTGATGTGCCTTGATGAGGCAATCTGTTCTCTGGCAGTAGATGAGGGGACTGGGAGGGACTAGAGACAGCAAGAGTCTACAACAGAAAGGTGATCAGCACAAACACTATTGCCTCTGTTGCTGAGGAGTCTGTAGACACCTTCAGTTGCGGGTGGGAGGCTGGAGGGAGATAATTTGAACCTCGTTAAATTGGTCTTATAGAGTCCAATGTTGGCATATGATTTCTTATCCCTATGTTGTTTGCACTACTTTCTGCTCAAGGACAGACCAAGGATAGCATAATGACCTTAAATATAGTATGTACTTTTGGTGGGAACTTTACCTTTAAAATTGGCTAAGCAACAGGGAACTTATAATTTGCCCTCTGACATAGGAAGAAAGGAAAAGAGGGCAGAGGGAAGGAAGGAGACACTGGGAGGGAGGCTAGAAGGAGGCTAGAAAGGGAGGAGGGAAGAGAAGGAAAGGAAGGAAGGAGAAAAGGTAGGGCGGAAGGGAGGTAGGTTAGAAAGGAAGTGGCATTTTTCTGAAGTAACAAAGGGCCAAGCACTGTCTTTTTGCATTTACTCCGATTTATTAGGGAGTGGTCAAGAATCTGAGTGAGTCTGCCTGTTATCTAGATGAAGATACAAACAGAACTAGACAGGACTGTAGGCTGGGAAAACTTCCCCCAGAAAGTCCCCCAAAGAACTACTAGTTTATTTCAATTTGGGAACCCATTTAATCACTTTGCTGCTACTAGAACCATTTTAACTATGAATCCAACCCTAAATGAGATAATATAATCCAGATGTAGGAAATGAGCCATTCGCCTGGCAAAGCATTGCTTAAAATATGTGCCAATTTTTTCCAAAAACCAAATTTCTTTCAAAAATTTTCAAAACATTGACAAGCACAAATGATTAAGCAGATCTCATCCCCTCTTGTACAAACATGGATGTTGATGAAACTGATCAAGCAAGAGGTTAAATATAGAATTTTATCTCTTTTTCTTCCAATGATAAATGCTTTACACATTTTGGAAAGTCCTACACCTGCGAGTTTTTGGCTGACTTCCAAGTGCTTTCAGCTTGAAGAGGCAAGTACATTTCATAACTAGTAGAAATGGAGACATTCATCCTAATATTTCATTTGCTCCCAGGGTATTTGGTCATATCCAGATTAAATAAATGGTTTTGAACCAGTTTGCTCTGTCACTACTCATTATCTTACTGTAGAATCTAGTCAGTTGATTCTCATGGAGGCAGGGCACTATTTCAAAAATTAAGATGACCTACCCCCTGCCCCCCAAACTTAGGCATTAAATCAGGAACCAGTAGAGGTCAAAGATGACTTGGGGATGAGATCTAGGTAAACATAGATTCCAACCTACTTTCTGCTCTCCCGAGTGATGGGCGACATTCATATACAGTGAACATTTCCTTGAACTACACTGGGCACCACCCGTAATTCCACCTCTTTCTTTCTGATTAAAAAAAAAAAATACTAGAAAGCAGTTAAAGTGACATTATCATAATAAATAACCCAGGAAAAGAAATAACAAAATAAATAATGCAAATATTTTTTTCAAATTATTTTATTATTATTCCTCCTTACTGACCTCACACAATTAATGGAGACAAATTATTGAATTTGTCTCCAAATTAATGGTGGCAAGCTGGAGGATTGCTCCCCAAATGTAGGATATAAAGATAAGAATGTTGAAATTAATACAGGAAATTCTGGGTAAGAAACCTTCATTTACAAATGGTAAAATTAAAGAATATGAAAATAATTTATATTTTAAAAATACCTTATTTTAACAATTTATTTTGAAACTTTATTTTACAAAGATAATTATACTTGACAAGTGTTAATAATTTTATGTTCTATAATATGTTTATAATTTTTTAAATTTAAAATGCATTAACTACTTAATTTTAATAATTTCTTTGGTATTATAAATTCTGAACATGTTTGAAACAAAAAATATGAGTATTAAATACAGAACTTTATGAAACAAGTACTGAAACACCTGTATTATCATTTTGTTCATTTCAGTAATTCATTGAAATCTCTCAGTTGCTAATGAACCCCTCCCCCCACTCTCTTGTTTTTTGTTGGGTTTTATAATTTTATTTTATTTATATAATTCTAACAGAGTAATAATTGACATATAGGCAAATTTGTCTGCAGCAATATCTAGTGTTTTCTGCCTGGGGTTTCTGGTCTGTGAGGGAGGAAAAAGGAACAGACCAGGTCTAACGGAATCATCCTGTAAGATCACCCAGAACCCTTTGTTCTGTCTCCAAATAGATTAGGAAAACTCTGCTCTTGATTACACTTCTCATGTAGGTATCTCTCAAGGAATATATAGATTATTGGATATTTTTCTCTAATAATCGCATTTTTACCTCAAAATTGTGTTCCTCAGTGCAGATTAACACTGAGCACTGGTTCACCAGTTTCCTGTGAACAGCTCTGATCTGCATTGAACTGCCATGTTCTAAGGATGATTTTTGGGGTAAAGGATATTAGAGCCATAGAGATAGAAGACAAATGGTGGTAACCTAGTTGAGCTAGGTAACCACTCTTCCATCCCAGACTAGCCTACCCCAGATTCCCTGTTATAAAGTGCGTTATCTGCTCTTTGTTATGCAATACAAATGCAATTGACTTATTAGGACACACATGGTTGAGTTTCAGGAAAACATACGCAACAAATATATGCACAAGCAACTTTCTAATCTAGATATAATTCATTAGGAGGAGGTCCAGAGATTTCTATCCAGTTGTCTAAAGAGAGTTAGTTCTCTGTGACCCTAACTTCCCTATAATTCATAATTGTTTTTCTGTGAGCTGCATACTACTTTTAATTATTTTTTAATTCTTGAATTTATGCAGTGCTCAAAAATTACTTAATTGATGGCTAAATTAAACAGGAAAATCACTTAGACCCAAATTCAGTTTAAATTGTAAGTAGTTATATTCAATTAGAATGCTATTATACTATTGACATTATTAACACATAAGTTTAAAGAAGCTAGTTACAATCTCTTATAATTTGATAAGATTTTAAGGTATAAAGTGTCACTAAATAATGTGAATCATGTTGTCTGGCCTCAACTCTAGACAGTATTTGTGGCTTTCCTTATGAAGAGTTTGTGAACCATGCCCTTGGGACAGGGAGGAGAGTGCCACATACCTTTAGTAACACTTTGAAATTGATTTGGTATCTATGAATCACCATCGGATTTTCCACAACCACAGAGGTGAGAGAGGGAACTGTAGATAACGAATAAATGACTTTTCATTTCCTTAAAAGACATTTAGGGAAGTCAAATATTAGTTCAGATATGCAAAATATTTTCAAAATAAACAATTGTAAACACTCACATTTCAGGCTATTAGCAATGGCAGTACAGTGGGGCCTTGACTTACGAGTTTAATTCGTTCCTTGATGGAGCTCGTAACTCAAATTACTCGTATGTCAAATCAAAAAGTGAACGAGTGAGACACGTGATGCTGGGCTGATGTTGTGGCGTTCACTGTGACGTTCGCTGCGCCAACTAGTGGTGGGGTATCTGAAGCTGGCTCTTAACCCGAATTTTAGCTCGCAACTCAAAGCAAAAAATCGGCCGAGAGACGGCTCGTATCTCAAAAAACTCATTAGTCGGGACACTCGTAAGTCAAGGCCCCACTGTACTTGAGACATAGACTCCCCTCAGTATCACACCTGAAAATGTTAATCAGAGGCGCACAACAGAAACAGGCACCGAGTTTAATCTCGATACTTAAGAGCTGTGTGACTTTGGAAAAATTTACTTAACCTTTCTGCGTTTCATTTCCCTCACCTGTAAACTATCAATATGAGGAACAGAGATAACATAAGCAGCAGCACCTTCTCTGACATAGAGCAGGTTCTCCACACTAATCATTGTCAGTTATTGCTGTTGTTATTGGTTGCTACTGAACATTAGTCAGTATTTGTTGAGCATAAATTATGCATGAAGCATAGTACTTAAAGTTTTAGAAGACATTTAAGAAATAGAAGATGTAACCTTTTAAAGACAAAACAAGTTGGCAGCATCCGTTTTACAAAGCAGTATTTCTCGGACGCATTCTAATATCGGACAACAGAAATAACCAAGAGCTAGGACAGATCAGGTGGAAGCCTGTGGACTGGAAAACTCTGTTAGGAGGAAGTGAACTTTCATTAGGCTCTGCAGGGATTTGGTGAGGGGCTTGGACTGGCAGAGAGAAGCAAAGAGCATTTTAGTAGAAGAAATGGTGTATGTGGCAGATGTAGGGATGAACAAGCTGTTTCCTGGGTGATGCTCTTTCTTGTTTTAATGCATTCAGAGCAATCTTCCCCTTGACCTTTCTCCCCACCGGTCTTTATCTTTGAGCCCCTGGTGCATTGGGGTTTGACAATCAAGGCTAACCTGAAAGGTGGCTGAAGGAGTGACAGGTGTGGTTAGCTGCACGTGCTGCCAGGATGCTTGGACACAGAGGCCAGAAGTGATAACAGGTTATCTGCCAGCCCAAGATAAAGGAAGAAAAGGGAGAGAAGGAAGTCAGAACTTAGTCACCGGTAAGGCTCAGCTTTACCGGGAGATTGACCTAGTGGTCACTCTCTGTGGAAGGGACTCGTGGAGGCCCCGTTTCCTTTAAAATATTTATGGTCATTTCTGCAGCCCTCTAGGCTTTCCCAGTTGGGTGGCAATTCTAGTTGTCCAGTAGCAGCTCTAGTGATAGTCCCACCAAAGCCAGTCACTAACCAGGAGACACTGCTGGACTCTCTCTCTTCTCTGTTTCTTTGCTCCTGCTTAACTCTCTGCTGCCTATATTAATTCCTGACTCTCCCAGTTTGCCTTCTTTCATAGTCTCTTTAGTTATGGTTTTCAAGTGTCTACTTATTCTCTTCTTAGTTGTAAGTTTTCCAGCCTCCCTTCTCTCTCTCAGCTCTCTCTGACATATGAAGTTAAGTCCTCATTTAACATCGTTGATGGGTTCTGAGACTGTACGCAAAATGACAGATAACAAAACCAATTTTCCCACAGGCTATTTGACACGAACAAGAGTTAAGTTCCTATGGCAATCGCATCAACATCGTAGTAAAATGGCATTGAGGAAACCAGAAAACCACATTATTTGAAGACCTGCTGTGCTCTAAGAGAGAATCTTATGGATTCGTTTAGATTCTCTGTAATGCAGAATTGCTCCTGCAGCGTTAAGTTTTCTGGCAAGCCTATAACCAGCTGCCTTTGGTTCAAGGGTCCTGGCTAAATTAAGTGGCCAGGACGGTGTTAGGGTGATCAATACAAGCAGGGTGATGAATGAGGAAGAAGTCACTTCTGGACAGGAGTTTGTGGGCATGGTGTGCACTGAGAACATCACTAACTCCCCCAGAATTCTGCAGCTGCATCTCAATCTTCGCGAGGGTTAGCTAATCCTCCTGTTAGAATATAAAAGGTAGAGCACAATGGACAAAAAGGGAGAGGCAGTAATCAAAGTTAACAATTCTCCCCAAAATATCCCTTAAATCAATTACTTATAGGCTAAGGAAGTTTCCAGTTGGCTAATTTGTCCCTGTACAACTGTGCTATATTATACAGACTAATATAGAAATTAATTGAGAAAATAGATGATAAAAATAGCTAATATTTATTTAGTAACTCGGCTACATAATCTTATTTTATTTATGTAACAATACATAACCACATTTTTATCATCATTTCCTTCCTACAGATAATAAAACTAAAATTCAGAGAAGTTAAGTCACACTTCTTAAAGCCAATAAATGGTAGGCACCAGATTTAAACCTAGCACTTTCTGACAAAGCCCATGGGCTTCCCCACTATCCTATTGTGTTTCTCAACTAAAAACGTAAAATAAAAAAATTTGGAAGATAAAACTGAAACATATCTCACAGAAGAAAACCAAGACTAGAGGTCAACACTCAAGACTAAAAGTGTCAAAAGATCTTTATGTAACACTAGGTCAGCACCATCAATCCAGCAGGGGACAAAAGCTAGCCAAGTCACTTTCTGCTTGTTGTTAACAATATATAGTAATGACTCAGTAACTTGTTTGTTTTCCGAGTCCTAGACCAGCAAACAACTGGCCCCAATGACCAAGCTGGGAGAATATGAGAGTTGGCCCAGACTCACGATTTCCTAAGGTGTCACTCCAGTACTTTCCATCTGCTGATATACACTATAACACCTCACAATAATCACCAAGTAGGCATCGTGGAAACAAAGTATATACCTAATTGTGCTGCATAATTCTGAACTTGATCATGTATTTCCTAATACAGATTCTGTCACACAGGGCCAAATAGGTCCAGATCAAAAATAACTTTCCAAAGTGGCTACTGCCTTATATTTGGCATGTCATGTTTGCACACAAAACTCCTAACCAGCCTTTGGGTAGACCAGTCCTAAATAATTACTGGGGCAGAGTTCAAACTTTGGGCAGAAAAACATTCCAAGTCAAAATAAAGAGGGCTTGTCACCCAGATCCTATTCTTTATAAAATCACCAACAGTAAACCAACCAGAAGAAAACCAAGCAATTAAAAACCAGTCAAAATAATGAAAGGTTCATCAAGATCCCCTTATAAGATTAGAAGTATTGCTATTGAGTCAAATGGTTTACTGTTTCTGTTTTGAAGAAAATGTCACATTGGGGACACAGTTTAACGTAATATTTTTCTTTAGGTTACTGGAAACCACTGTGGTGCTACCAACTAAAGTTGGCACTGCTCTGCTGTGGGATGAATGCCCTCCACTTATGGCTTCTCCTCCACAGCATATAATTTTTACCATACAGACATTGAGCAATGCATTGGATCTCTGGTAAACTGTTGGAGGGTTTCCCTGAAGTCCTAACTCCTGAGAACCCATGAAATTAATGGAAATTGGGGTGTAAACCACCCTGGAGTTCTCACTGACAGTTTGCCACCCCCATTTCTTTATTTTTTTAAGCCCAAAGGGTAAGAATTCAATACAGACACTGAACTGATCTCCTGACCTCATTCTAGTCCTACTGGCTGTGGTAAATAAACCACTCCTGACCTGAATTTTCACCATTTTCACCCAGTTCCTGTTAGTGGCCATCCTGTCTCCTCACTGGACAGAGCCACCGGAATCCATTCAGCCACTGGGTAAGAAAGTCACCTATTTGAAAAGTCAACATCTAAACCATTTATCAGGAGACAAAACCTGGGGGTGGCAAGTTCTTTTCCAGGACAATGTGGGGGTGGCAAATTGATAGAACATTGCTCATTACAAGTCTGAAACGCTGAAAAACAGCTGTAATCATGCACGTCTTGGGGCTGGCTCATTCCAGTGTGATGGCAAATAAAGACTAATGAGCAAAATATTATGACTCATATCCTGGCATCAACATTAGACAATGCCTCAGGGTTCATTAAGAAAATAAAAAACATTAAGGTGTATTTTTAATTTGCCCTGGAAAGTTGAGTATATCCCTTTTTTAAGCTCAGAAATCACTTTTTTGAAGAGTTGATATTAACACAGCATCCATATGCCAAAATGGTCCTAGTGCCTAGATTAGTCCTCTTGTTTAGATGTGTGCTTTCTTTAGCCCAATGAAGTAGTGAATCTTACTTTTTTTGTCACTGCCCATAATTCTTTATCTTTAGATGTGTGCTTTCTTTAGCCCAATGAAGTAGTGATTCTTACTTTTTTGTCACTGCCCATAATTCTTTATCTACATATTAGTTTAAAACATTCAAAATTGCCATTTTTGTAGGCCAAAAATAGACAATGCTAGCAATGTCAAATGGCTCTGTTTAATATTTGTGTGTGTGTCTATATGTGTGTGTGTGTGTGTGTGTTGTGTACATGTCTGCATGTGTCTCAAGCAGAAGCTCTGTACAAATATTTTATTTCAATTAATTTTACAATATCTTATAAGGTAGGTCAATTTCTTCAAGGTACCCATGTGAAAACAAGGGCTAAGAAAATGTAATAACTTGTCTATCTAAGGTCTTTCAGGATTCAAATCTAGATTTCTTTCCTTGTGCCACATCCTCTTTTCAGGCTTCCCATTATTGAGGCAATGAACTTGGCTGAATCACCTTGACCTCAAAGCTGTCTTGGGAAGTGACCCGACTGAGCGCTCCCAAGCTTGTAGAACCCCTTCTCTCATCCTGCCCCAGGATGTGGCACTGAACAAAGGAATCAGTCAGCATGTTCCATGTCTGCTTATCCATTAGCAAACACTGGTAAATTTAATTTAGAATGTTTTAATGATGGTAGTACTTATTTCTACAAGAAACCTTGAATAAATTTTCAAGCCAATTTTTGGGGGCCCTGGTTTGAGCAAAATATTGCACTTATTTTAGAGAAATGCAATTTTTCCCAGAAGTCTGAAGAAAAAAAAATGTGCTTATACTATAGTTGAGCAAAGGTGTCCAAACACTGTGAAATCAAGTTCTCTTCTCTTCCAAATTATAGAGCGTGAGAAGTGGTTTGCTGGCTTTCCAGTTCCTACTCTGGGCATGTTGGGAAGTAAGACCACAGCAGTCTGGATTTCCATTTTTGGGATTACTTTTTTTTTTTTTTCAGTAAATGCTCATGCAAATCCATCCTTTCCTGTTGGTCTTTGCTTGATTTGTTTTCAACTCACATGCTTGGCTGAACTGAAATTATTTTTTAAAAAGCCTTTGCACTAGGTCATGGGAACACTCCCAGCTCCCATTCTTAGTAGCAGCAAGGAAGCTGGCTTTGGGTGAGTGAACATCTTCGGGATTTTTTGAGAGGGGAAGAGGACACGAATAACACAGAAAAGCAAACAAGTGAGGTCACCAGCAAAGTATCTTTGTTCCAATAATCTAGCTCATTAACTAAGAAGGAAGCTGTACGATGAGCTGTTCCCAGTGCCAATATCACCGGATCAGAGGGCCGCTCAGAATTACCCTTTTCTCAGACTGAGGTCTCTGTGTGCTGAGTTTGTCCGTGTGTTCTTAGGGGTCTGCAAGGTTCCCGTGAGAACGCTTTATGTTGTGTTTTCATTTTCATGGACATCTTAAAGTAATCAGCATGAGCATAACCTGCATTATTTAAATGACTATCCTGTAACCAAGAACTAAGACATAATTCCGGGCCCAGGTTTGCACTTGTGTTCATATATTATTGAGAATAACTGAAAAAGGAACAGGTGAAAACTTAATAGGCCAAGTAAACACTAAGTGATGTCACAAGCATTGTATGAAGGACCATTCTGGGGTAGAGAAAGGGATACTGAATTCCCCCTATACATTAATGAGGACAGTCCAGAACATAAGCATATTGGGAGCCATGACGTAGTTGCAGCAAAATTATACCAATTGTCTCACTAACTTAATGTGGTTCATTTCAAGCTTGCTGATTTTATCATTTTAAACAGATTTTGTAAATTTCTTTTGCTTTGGTCCCTGTTAAAGAATGGTAGGTTTATGGAGCGTATAATGAGTATTAATTTGTACATATGTAAATGTGTTATTTTGCTAGAGCAGCCATAACAACATACCACACACTGGATGCCTTAAACAACAGAAACTTACTATTGCACAGTCTGTAGGTTAGAAGTGGAAAACCAAGGTGCCAGCAGGGCCGTGCTCACCCTGAAGGCAGGGAAGGATCTGTACCCAGGGAAGGATCTGTTCCAGGTCTCTCCCAGCTTCTGGTAGTTCCTGGGCGATGACAGCATCACTCCAGTCTTCACACGGTGTTCTCCCTGCATGAATGTCTCTGTCCAAATTTCCCCTTTCTAAAAGAACATCAGTCATATTGGATCTGGGACCCACCCTTCTCCAGTATGACTTCTCCTTAACTAATTGCATCTGGAACAACTCTCTATCCAAATAAGGTCACATACGGAAGTACTAAGGGTTAGGACTTCAATATATGAATTTGGGGGGACACAATTCAATTCATAACAGAAAACAGCATAATAAAAACAATTTAAGTCCTCATTAACAACCTAAGACAATTTTTTTCCCTTTACAAGTGGTCTGCATATTTCTCAATTTGGAGAAACCACGCTCAAAATTATATGATTTGGGTAAGAAGAAAAAAATTGGAACTCATTTGCTGATAGAAACCCTTATTAAAACCTATAACTATTAAAAATAAATTCTTGATAGATCAAACTATAGAAAAGCTAGAAAAAATAGAATTAGCTATTAAGTCAGACCACTTGAAAAAAATCAATCTCTCCACCTAGAGATAAAAGAAGAAATCAAAATGAAAAAAGATAAACAGGCTTAGTAGTACACAAATGTTTTAAAAATTTAGACTTTTTTAAATATATTTTATTGATTTTTTACAGAGAGGAAGGGAGAGAGATAGAGAGTTAGAAATATCAATGAGAGAGAAACATCGATCAGCTGCCTCCTGCACATCCCCTACTGGGGGATGTGCCCGCAACCCAGGTACATGCCCTTGACCGGAATCGAACCTGGGACCTTTCAGTCCGCAGGCCAACGCTCTATCCACTGAGCCAAACCGGTTTCGGCTAAAAATTTAGACTTTTAAAAAAGGCAGACAGATTGTGAAAAAAATATGCACAACAAATAGAATAGAAAGGGGGATGATATGTTTATTTTACAAGGCATGTACAAAATGATAACAGAAGCATAAGACCTAATAGATAAATAAATAAAAGACAAAATTAGACAATTTTAAGAAGAGGAAATGTGACTGAGACACAAATAATCAAAGAAATGGGAATTTATAACTGAAATGTTATTTGCAAATATACAGGCAGGTATATATGGTGGAACTGGAACTCTTTATTTTAAATATGTGTTCTTTAATTGATTTCAGGGAGGAAGGAAGAGGGAGAGAGAGAGATAGAAAAATCAATGATGAGAGAGACTCATCAAGCGGCTGCCTCCTGCACAAATTCACTGGGGATCAAGCCCGCAACCCGGGCATCTGCCCTGACCGAGAATTGAACCATGACCTCCTGGTTCATGGGTCAATGCTCAATGGCTGAGCCAGACTGGCCAGGAAAAGCTGGAACTCTTGTACCTTTCTGGCACTAGGGTAAGTTGTGACCACCCTTTTAGAAAGCACTATTGAAAACATAGAATACTTTAAAATTTTTATTTATCGAGGTAGAATTCACATAAAATAAAATGAACCATTTCAAGTGTATAATTCTGACATTTTAGTGCATTCACAATGTTGTGGAACCACCATGTATATGGAGTGCCAAACATTTTCATCTTCCCAGAGGAAAGTCCTGAAACCTTTAAACGGTTTTTCCATTTGCCTCTTCCCCCACCAGCTCTTGACAACTACTAGTCTGCTTTCTGTTTCTATGGATTCACCTATTCTGGGTATTTCATATCAATGATGTCATAAATATCTCATCTGTTCCTGTCTGGCTTCACTTAGCATAACATTTTGGAGGTTTATCTCCTTGTAGCATGTATCAGCACTTCATTCCTTTTAATACATTTCATGGTATATATGTATGTTCCTCAATTTGTTTATCCACTCATCCATTTATAGACATTTGGCTTGTGTCCATCTTTTAGCTGTTGTGAATAGTGCTGCTACAAACCACCTTTAAGGGGGGGGGAAAATCACATCTTTCACATCTTTTATTCAGTCATTCTAACTCGGGAACTTTCTCCAAAGAGAATAACCTAAAACATGGGGACATCTGCATCCTTGTTTATTGCAGGGTTATGGGTGTAACTAGGAAAAATATGGCTGTAGTAAAATCCGAGCTGACTGCTGGGTTATAACCTGTTTACTGAGCCCCTTGTCCCTGGCTTATGAAGTCCTGAGTAATCCTGCTCCATCCTCATCTCTGTTCACCCCTCGTTCACTCTGCTCAGTCACATTGGATTCCCTTCTGTCTGACTGGGGACTTCTGTCCTTCTCCTCAAGGGTTCTGTCACACTTTTCTCCTCTATTTCATTGCCTCTATTTCCTCCTCACTCGCTCAGCACTGTGGCCTGACCTCTACTCCACCACTTGACCGAAATTGCTCTCGGGAAGTGACTCATATAAACAATGTGGGAATAAACATCCATAAGATAAATCTTTATGGGATCTCTTGATGACATCCTTAAAAACAAATTGCTAAAGAAAAAGAAATTAGTTTTCGACATGCTTGAGCTTTTCTGCCAAACCAGTTCTGGAAACTTTTGTTGATTTGGTCTCTCACCGGTCATCTTCCTCCTCTCTCCTCCCCATTCACAAGGTGTAACCATTCTCCAAAGTGCAGACAACCTTCTGGCCCCAGCTCTTCTCTCTCTATGGTTTCCCTAGTGACAAAAGGCAGTGCGGGACCCAGCACTGCTCTGACAACTCAAGGATTAGTGAATTTGAGAGCACTGGGAGTCAGCATCCTCAACATCTATGCACGTGTTTCATGCAAGGCAGTGGCAGCAGAAAAAGAGGTTAAGGTGCTTTTGAGATGGTTAGATCAAAAGAACACAAACTGGACTCATTCCTGAGTATCTGTTTCATCCAACCTTTTGGAGAATACACAAAATAGCATGAGGAGGCTGGATCCCTAGTGACAGGTGGGGACCAAACGCTGGTGAAATTCAAATACAGGGGTGGGCAAAAGTAGGTTTACAGTTGTGAGTACACAGTTTATTCTTGATTTATTATTTATTAATTAATGTATTATTTCTTTATATTACAATTGTAAACCTACTTTTGTCCACCCTATATTAATGTTAATGTGGTCTCTTCTATGCCCACAAGTTGGTAAAACCTGGGGCCTTCAGGATTGAGTCAGATCCATAGTTCTCTACACCCAAGAACTCCACAGATCAGTTGTCAATTGGACACCTGTCAATTACTGCACACAGATTGCTTCAGAGTAACTGGCTTGCCGATGCTACTTAATGCAGAAGTAAAAAAGAAATGGCACAAGTAAACGCTGCTGCTCATTACTTCAGCAGGACAACCCATCATTTCTCTACTCCAGCACAGCTTTAAAGTCCTCATACGCATATTTTGTTAATTCAATCCAAGGAGCACATATTAAGCACCTACCATGTGTTCATCCTTGAGTCAGATGCATGCATTAGATACACATTGGATCTGACATGGTCTCAGCTCTAAAAGACGAATAAACAAAGGAGAAAAGACAAGATTGAAGGGATCCCAAGAAGTAGCCCTTTCTTCTCCACCAGAGCTCAGAACAAATTGAGAGATAAGATTAAAAAAACACAATAAAAATATATAGTTAATGGCCTTTGGAAACACAAAAGATGAAGGAATTATTGCTAATAGGGGGAGTAGTAAAGTATGTAAAAAGGAGTCAGGTATTTAATTGTGTTGAAAAGATGAATAGGGTTTGGACAGGTTTTACCAGGAAAGGAATAGTTGGGTCAGGGGTAGAATGCAAGGCAAAGGGAGCAACATGACTCAAATACAAACATGAACATTCACCGTGAGCTTAAGAAAGGGCAAGTATGCAGCAGTAAGGGCAGGGTCACCTTATGAGACCAATTTGATTGGAGGGGTTTGTCATGGCCTGAAAGCAAACATTTTTCAACTTTTAAAATTATCAAGCAATGTTCAAATGTGCTTCATCATGGCTCAGGGTGGAGTGAAGTTCAAGGCCAAGGGAAATTCAATTAGGAACATGAGTGCCAAAAATGGGGAGAGGGATATCTGTTATCCAGGCTACTTGGTGATTACAACAAACAAACAAACCAAAAAGTCCTAGATTTGCCAAATGTCTCTCATTCCCAAGAATACTCTGCTTTATATATTGGGTAGTATGGAAGGCATAAAATAGGAGGAGCTTTATTTTTAAGCAGGTTGAGTGAAATTATAGAGGACTTGGAATAACACTTAAGTGAGTTTGTACTTTATTCCATAGAAAATGGAAAACAAGATTGTTTTATCAGAGTTATAATGTGACAGGTGCCATACTAGTCACTGCTATAAAGTGATACTAGCCTTTTAAGAGTTCATGTTCTAGTTAAGATCAACACGTATGAAGATAATTTCCATAAAATCAATGAAGGTATAAGGTAACATAATCGGTCATATGAGTACTGGTTGGTGGGGAGACAGAGATGGGAGGCAAGGACCCCCATTAGAAAGCAATCGAGACAAGCCAGGCAGGGGGTCAAAAGGCTCACAGGGTGGCCAGGAGGACGTGCAATCAATTGCACAGGCACACGCATTCATTTCGGAAAAAGGAATTCCACGTCTTCTGAAACAGATGAAAGAAACAAGCACAAGTAAAGATGCAAAAAATCATATAGCTTTTTAGCTATTCCATGATTTAAAAGATAATTTTCACATTTTGCTTCAATGGGCTCCTCCTTTCCACTGGTTGTGCTGGAAAGCTTTCAGACCAATGTCTTAGATTCCAAACACAGCACACTTCCTTGTTTATTTAAATTCAATATGCCCCTGCGGTGGAAAATTAACCAAGAGTTGACCCGGGTGCCTGTTTGTACACTTAGGAAACTATAGGATAGATTCCCAGAGGTTTTTATTTTGCCAGGAATCAGAACCACAGTTGTTGTGAAATTACAAAACTGAATAATTAGGATAGTAAGATGGGAAGCTCTTTTTGAGAGGAGAGGGAAGGAAGGAAGAGGCACATAGAGTGGGTTAGAAGTAATGGCAGGAGACACTCATAGAGGTTATTATCTCTAGCTATCCCTGAATAGCTTATGAAATCAAGTACCGGCACTGATATTCCTTCGTTTCTCAAACATTTATTGACTTACTACAATGGGTCATGCATTCTTCTAGATACTAGGAACATAGTAGTATAAATAATAGACAAAAAAATCCTCAATGAGCTTACATGTTAGCGAGAAAAGGCAGATAACTAAAAAATACAACTAGAAAATAGTAAATATGTTAGATCGTGATACCTGCTATGATGAAAACAGCATGGAAGGTAGGAGGTGATGTTCATTGCTGGGGTTAGTGGTGTGCAGGGAAGTCTTCAGTGAGAAGTTAACATTTGCATAAGGACCTGAAGGAAGTGAGAGAGTGGACAGTGAATGCTTCTCCATTATAATATCCATGGGCACTTAAGACTCAGCATGCTCAAGACTATGCTCATCCTCTTTCTTTTCAATGGAAGAATCAGGGTGGGGGAACCTGTGTTCCCAGGGTTAGTGATGGCACTAGCATAACTGGACCCCTAAATCATCCTGACCTTGTTCCTTCCATCAGTCCCCACATCCAGTCTATTACCAAAGCCTGCCTCTTGGACATTTCTCTGCTTTGTTCTACAGTGCCAAGTCTATTTCAATCTGCCCAACTGTATTAGCCTCCAGGCCTCCCTAAATCCTGGCTTATCTCTCTCAAATCTGTCCATGCCATTGCCTTGCTTAGAATGCTTATCTCTCCATGTCCTCTGTCATTGTCCAACCCCTCTAGTATGCAAACAAGGTCCTCCAAGACCTGACCCTTCCATATTCTACACCAGCCGTGGGCAAACTACGGCCCGTGGGGCGGATCCGGCCCGGTTGAAAAGAAAAAAAACAAAAAAAAAAAAAAAAAAAAAAAAAAGACCGTACCCTTTTATGTAATGATGTTTACTTTGAATTTATATTAGTTCACACAAACACTCCATCCATGCTTTTGTTCCGGCCCTCCGGTCCAGTTTAAGAACCCATTGTGGCCCTGAGTCAAAAAGTTTGCCCACCCCTGTTCTACACCCATGTCTTCTTCTAAACAACTAAGGGCTCCTTTTCAATACAAAACATGTTACTCCTCCTTGCCTTTGCTTGTGCTATTCTCTCTGCCTTGAATGTGCTTCTGATCCCCCCGTGTCTTATTAACTCTATGTATCTTTTAAGCTCAACTTGAATACCGCTTCTTCCAGGTTTGATTAAGTGCATCTCCTTTGTGCTTATTCTCAATGTAGAACATACCACATTGTAGTGTTATGACCTGTGGATGTGTCCATCTCCCCATGAGACTGAGCATTTGTAGGAAAGAACTGGAACATATTCATCTTTATATCGCCTAGCACCGTGGTCGGCAAACTGCGGCCCGCGAGCCACATGAGGCTCTTTGGCCCCTTGAGTGTGGCTCTTCCTAAGCCTTAGGACAGGGGTCCTCAAACTTTTTTAAACAGGGGGCCAGTTCACTGTCCCTCAGACCGTTGGAGGGTCGGACTATAGTTTAAAAAAAAACTATGAACAAATTCCTATGCACACTGCACATATCTTATTTTGAAGTAAAAAAAAACAAAACGGGAACAAATACAGTATTTGTATTTGCATGTGGCCCGCGGGCCGTAGTTTGAGGACCCCTGCCTCAGGAGTACCCTAATTAAGTTAATAACAATGTACCTACCTATATAGTTTAAGTTTAAAAAATTTGGCTCTCAAAAGAAATTTCAATCATTGTACTGTTGATATTTGGCTCTGTTGACTAATGAGTTTGCCGACCACTACTAGCATATTCCCTCTTGAACTTTTCAAGTAAACAAATTTAAAGATAAGGCTCTCAGAATACAGAAAGTGCTTATATTTTTGACTGAAATCTGATGCTTCCCGATACTTGTAATCCCATCTACAAAAATACCTCTTAGCTTAGTAAAATGGTTTGCTCTTTCCTATGTGGGAAGAGGGAGAACATGCTGCTCATTGACATTCCCCCTGGGGTCAAAGCAGAGATCCCTCTGTGGCCGGGGTGTGGGCAGCACTGGTCTGTGCAGGGCAAGAGAGAGAACTTTTTGTTAATTGCAGTCAAGATTGCAGTAGGTGAGCATTTAACATTACAATAGGACCAAGAGCGAAGGGAAGCCAGGAGTTGGCAGAAGGCTGTGTGTGGTCACTGCAACTTCTGGTAATTATTCAAATCTTACTAAGTCATAAAGTGTTTGATGCACAAATAGTGTGTATACATGTGTAAGTGCATGCTTACACATACAGGTGGGGTGTAATCTGGGAGAGGGGCATGGGTTTATGTCTAGGGAGGAGTGGCTTAGGAGAGATTGCTTGCAAGGGTGCCAGATTAAAGACATTGGGGACCCTAAGCAAATAACCTGTCACTATTCTCAGTGTTTGGGTTATTTGAAGTAATGCAGGCCATGTGGTTTGGGGTAATGCATGGACCTTGAAGACGGAATGAGGTGGGTTTCAATCCTCCATTTAACTTCCACCAGTTGTGTAGCATTGGGCCAGTCACTTAACTTAGAAAAGTCACTTAACTTCTCTAAGTCTGAGCCTTTACCTTTATTATAAAGGGGATAAATAACGCTACTCTTGGATTACTAGAGTGCTCAGTGCATTGCAACTGTCGTTACATTCATCAGTCCTGTGTTTCAGGAAGATGTATCTGGTGCTGGCTCCAGGAGTGGGCAGAAGCCAGGAGAAACTAGAGACAAACTGACAAGAGGATATTTGAGCAAGTCTTCAGGAGAGAGTGGGGCCAAGAGTCTGAATGCAGAAAATGGTGATGCAAATGAAATAAAAGACAAACAAAAAACTTTGAAGGGCAGGACTGAGTAGCTGACCTGAGAGAAGGGAGGGTCTGAGATGGAACCAAAGCCTTGCATTCCAGTAAGTGGGAAATGGATGGTGATGCCATGTTTTAGCCACTCCACTCTCTGTGTGTGCAGAGCATTCCCGTGCCTGCTCTCTGAAGTCCGTGCTGTTCTCCTCTCCACTAACCGAGGCGCCAGGCCTTGGCACAAGTCCTGTGTCATCAGAAGTCTTCCCTGAGCACTCAAGTCTAGGGTCAGCAACTTATTCTCCAATCAGCTGCTGCACTGTACGGCACTTAATTAAACTTTATTTTTGCAGTTTTAGATGTGACTTGCCCACTAAATTTCTTGTCGTTTGAAGATGAGAACCAAGTCTCACTTACTGTTCCATTATCATCTCTGCCAGATGGCCCATACCTGCTCCCTGCTTTTGTGGTCTAGTATGGATGGTTTCCTCTGTTCTGGACTGAAAGTAAGGGTGTAAATTGCCATTTGTGAGAGTTCCCATAGAAAGAGAGTAAATTGGCCCTGGCTGGTGTGGCTCAGTTGGTTGGACATAGTCCCATGCACCAAAAGATTGCCAGTTCAATTCCTCTCTTTAAAATCAGTAAGCATGTCCTAGGGCAGTAATGGCGAACCTTTTGAGCTCGGCGTGTCAGCATTTTGAAAAACCCTAACTTAACTCTGGTGCCGTGTCACATATAGTAATTTTTTTATATTTGCAACCATAGTAAAACAAATATGTATATTGATATTTATTTTATATATTTAAACGCCATTTAACAAAGAAAAATCAACCAAAAAAAATGAGTTCGCGTGTCACCTCTGACACACATGTCATAGGTTCGCCATCACTGTCCTAGGGTGAGGATTAAAAGGGGAAAAAAAGGTAAAAGAGAAACCAGGACACGACCCCAAAGAACAAACAAAATCAACAAAGTACAAATATTTTATACTCACTATATTCATTATCATCACTGCCACCACTAACATTTATTGACCATCTACCATATGCCAGGTACATGGATCATCTCATTAAAACCTCACAATAACTGCATAAGGTAGGTACTACTGTACCACTCTTACCACTCTTCTCATTTCACAAATGAAGAAATGAGACAAACAGGTTAAGTAACTTTCAAATACTAATAGCTACTAAGAGATGAAAGATAGACACTCTGGTCGAATTATCACACGACTGTTCGAGTTGTGTTAGCAACCAGATTAAAAGAATTGTAGTGAGGGAAGGAGGTAACTACAAAATAGAGCATGAAGTGGTAGAAAGAACACCGGGCTAGGAGTCAGGAGCTCTGGAGCTCTGGTCCTAAGCAAGGTGAGCTCCCTAGAGCTCGGTGCTCTTCATCTGGAAAGTGAGGGGGTTACACAGATAACTTCTAGGATCCTTCAACCCCAGAATTCTGTGCTGGAAACATCATCTATCTGTTGGTGTGATAAGAGGCTTACTAGCATCACTTTTTAATATAGATCCACATATTCTAGAAGGTTATTGGACTACTCGGATCAGGTCACATGGAGTTTTGAGAAATGTTTTGAAATAAGAAAGGAAGTGGCATAAAGTAGAGACACAACAAGGAATTCAGGCTAGAATATTGTCAGGAAAATGACTAAAAGGAAGGAGTGGGTGAGTCATGTGCATCGGGAGCTAGCAGATTCTCTGGTTACAGTGGGAACTACCATCGCAGCAGGAAATGGGTAGAATTAGTCAAGAAAGGACCAGGTGGAAAATAATCTTGAAAGCAAGGCATAGAGTTCCAAAAAGTAGAAACTGGGGCAAAATATCTGTCCAACAAGCTTTTGATTTTGTACAGGAAAAAAAATACTAGATAAATTAATTTCTTCTTCCATTAATTTATCTGAGCATAACATGAACATAGTTAACAGGAGATTTTGAATAGGAAAAGTATGGAATAAGAAGTTGTTCTGACAGTCTAAAAAAGCCAGATCTAAGACAAATAAAATGGTTTTGAATATAAGAGTTACATTTCCTCAGAGAGTGCTTATGAGCATGTGTGTGGGTGTGAGTATGGAATAAGAAGTTGTTCTGACAGTCTAAAAAAGCCAGATCTAAGACAAATAAAATGGTTTTGAATATAAGAGTTACATTTCCTCAGAGAGTGCTTATGAGCATGTGTGTGTGTGTGTGTGTGTGTGTGTGTGTGTGTGTGTGTGTGTGGTGTATGTGTGGTGTGTGTATGTTTGTGTGGTGTGTGTGTGTGTGGTGTGTGTGTGTTTGTGTGGCGCGTGTGTGTTATGTGTGTATGTTTGTGTGGTGTGTGTGTGTGTGTGTGTATGGTGTATGTGTGTGTGTGGTGTGTGTGGTGGGGGGGGGTGGGGAGAGATCTGAATGCAGTGTGCACATAAATGTAAGAGGAAATTGGTGAGGTCTGCATGTTAGGGGTTGGATTTTTTAAGTGATGGCTGGCATATTTTCTTAATTTGTTCCCAGAATGTAAAATCACCAGCTGAACTTCTCAAATGCACGGCAAGTCCCTTAAACTTTGCTTCACCTTTCTGAAATGTTGGTATTCAGGAAGAGGATATTTATTCAAGAGGAATAAAATTAATGAAACTCTATAAAATTTTTTGAAGACAGCTCCACTTCTGAGACATTAGAAAACAGCAAGTCTATTTTAATGTAAAATCCTAATAAAATGGTTAGTTTTGATAATAAACTAGATAGGATAGTTCTTATCAGATGCAAACATTTTCCCTAGAAAAGTGCATTATGAAAATATTTATCTTCTATTCTCCTGTTTCTGAAATGCATTTTTTCTTTAATTATAAAAGTGACATAAGGCACATTTATGATTTGGATTTTCTAATGTGTTTTTGGGAAGTGTTCCTGGGCAGAGCTGGAGAGCTATAGCGGGCCCTTGATGAATGTTGTTTCACTCAACGTCATTTTGTTATAAAGATGAGATCCATGGGAACTTTAACTCTTGTTATATCGATTACCCTATGGTAAGATTGGTTTTGTTACATGTAATTTCACTTAAAGGTGCAGAACCTATCGATGACTTAAAGTGAGGACTTATGACTGCATATTGGAAAGGGGAAAAGAAATGTACTAATTTGAGTGTGCATTTACTATGTGCCAGGCACTAAGCTGGACCCTTTATACACATTCTTTCATTTAATCACCATCATGAGCCAACACATGAGAACAAAGAGCCTCTGAGTTGCACAGCTCATAAATGAAAGCATGGGATGCAAGCAAGCATAGGTCTACTCAGCGTCAAAGCCCATGTCCCTTTATAAGCAACAGATTCATACTACTGACCACCTCATTTTGCCACTCAGGTGGAAAAAAGGGGGTTCCTACCTTTTAATAAAATGTTTTGGTGTTTAAAATCATTAAACAATAAGTACAATTTACAAAGGTTATTTGGAATCAATTCCATTGAACTTCCTATTTGCTTAGTTGCTACCTTAGAGTTGTAAAATTTGCTGGTTAATAGGAAATCATACATTCAGCTCTATCTTAAAATACATGTCCAGAAGCATAGTTCCCATCGCTGCCATTGCTACTACCCAGGACCACACTTCTGTCATCTCTTGTCCAGATCACTGCAGTAGCCTTCTAGCTGGTTTACCGACTTTAGCCCTTGTCTCCTCTTCAATTTATTTATGCGATACGGCATCCCAAAGGGATCCTTAAAAGTTCATAACACAAAAGTCTTCTACTCAAACTCTTCAATGACTTTCCATCTCACTAGAGTAAAAACCAAACTCTTAAAGGGGTTGAAAGATCCTACTTGGTCTGGGCCATGGGTCTCTCTTTGATCTCTTCCACTGCAGTTTCTCCCTCCCCCCGCCCCCCCACCCATAACCCTTCCTCTCTGCCACCCGGTCTCCAGTTCCTAGTATAAAGCAGGCGTGCTTTTCCTCCGGGGCCTTTGCTCTTGGTTTTCTTTCCCTTCCCCAAGAACACTCTTCCTCAACATATCTGCAGGGCTTACTTTTAAAAATCTTTTAGTTCTTACTAAAATGCTAGTACATTAACAGTTATGCAACTATCATCACAATAAAATTTTAGTACATTTTCATCACCCCAAAAAGAAACCTCAAACTCACTAGCAGTCATCCCCCATTCTCCTTCTCTCCATTGTGTGTATGTTTGTGTGGTGTGTGTGTGTGTGGTGTGTGTGTGTTTGTGTGGCGCGTGTGTGTTATGTGTGTATGTTTGTGTGGTGTGTGTGTGTGTGTGTGTATGGTGTATGTGTGTGTGTGGTGTGTGTGGTGGGGGGGGGGGGGGGAGAGATCTGAATGCAGTGTGCACATAAATGTAAGAGGAAATTGGTGAGGTCTGCATGTTAGGGGTTGGATTTTTTAAGTGATGGCTGGCATATTTTCTTAATTTGTTCCCAGAATGTAAAATCACCAGCTGAACTTCTCAAATGCACGGCAAGTCCCTTAAACTTTGCTTCACCTTTCTGAAATGTTGGTATTCAGGAAGAGGATATTTATTCAAGAGGAATAAAATTAATGAAACTCTATAAAATTTTTTGAAGACAGCTCCACTTCTGAGACATTAGAAAACAGCAAGTCTATTTTAATGTAAAATCCTAATAAAATGGTTAGTTTTGATAATAAACTAGATAGGATAGTTCTTATCAGATGCAAACATTTTCCCTAGAAAAGTGCATTATGAAAATATTTATCTTCTATTCTCCTGTTTCTGAAATGCATTTTTTCTTTAATTATAAAAGTGACATAAGGCACATTTATGATTTGGATTTTCTAATGTGTTTTTGGGAAGTGTTCCTGGGCAGAGCTGGAGAGCTATAGCGGGCCCTTGATGAATGTTGTTTCACTCAACGTCATTTTGTTATAAAGATGAGATCCATGGGAACTTTAACTCTTGTTATATCGATTACCCTATGGTAAGATTGGTTTTGTTACATGTAATTTCACTTAAAGGTGCAGAACCTATCGATGACTTAAAGTGAGGACTTATGACTGCATATTGGAAAGGGGAAAAGAAATGTACTAATTTGAGTGTGCATTTACTATGTGCCAGGCACTAAGCTGGACCCTTTATACACATTCTTTCATTTAATCACCATCATGAGCCAACACATGAGAACAAAGAGCCTCTGAGTTGCACAGCTCATAAATGAAAGCATGGGATGCAAGCAAGCATAGGTCTACTCAGCGTCAAAGCCCATGTCCCTTTATAAGCAACAGATTCATACTACTGACCACCTCATTTTGCCACTCAGGTGGAAAAAAGGGGGTTCCTACCTTTTAATAAAATGTTTTGGTGTTTAAAATCATTAAACAATAAGTACAATTTACAAAGGTTATTTGGAATCAATTCCATTGAACTTCCTATTTGCTTAGTTGCTACCTTAGAGTTGTAAAATTTGCTGGTTAATAGGAAATCATACATTCAGCTCTATCTTAAAATACATGTCCAGAAGCATAGTTCCCATCGCTGCCATTGCTACTACCCAGGACCACACTTCTGTCATCTCTTGTCCAGATCACTGCAGTAGCCTTCTAGCTGGTTTACCGACTTTAGCCCTTGTCTCCTCTTCAATTTATTTATGCGATACGGCATCCCAAAGGGATCCTTAAAAGTTCATAACACAAAAGTCTTCTACTCAAACTCTTCAATGACTTTCCATCTCACTAGAGTAAAAACCAAACTCTTAAAGGGGTTGAAAGATCCTACTTGGTCTGGGCCATGGGTCTCTCTTTGATCTCTTCCACTGCAGTTTCTCCCTCCCCCCGCCCCCCCACCCATAACCCTTCCTCTCTGCCACCCGGTCTCCAGTTCCTAGTATAAAGCAGGCGTGCTTTTCCTCCGGGGCCTTTGCTCTTGGTTTTCTTTCCCTTCCCCAAGAACACTCTTCCTCAACATATCTGCAGGGCTTACTTTTAAAAATCTTTTAGTTCTTACTAAAATGCTAGTACATTAACAGTTATGCAACTATCATCACAATAAAATTTTAGTACATTTTCATCACCCCAAAAAGAAACCTCAAACTCACTAGCAGTCATCCCCCATTCTCCTTCTCTCCATTATTTGGCAATCACTAATCTAATTTTTGTCTGTAAAGATTTGCCAATTTGGGATTTTGGACATTTCATATAAATGGAATCATACAACATGTATTATTTTGTGACTGGCTTTTTAGCATAATGTTTCCAAGGTTCATTCATATTGTAGAATGTATCAGTACTTCATTTCTCTTTGAGACCAAATAATAGTCTATTATATGAGCATACTATTCACTCATTAGTTTATGGACATTTGGGTTGTTTCCATTTTTTTGCTGTTATAAATAATGCTGCTATGAATATTTATGTGCAAATCTCTGTGTGGATATATGTTTTCATTTTTCAGGCAAATACCTCACAGAGGCATTGCTGGGTTTTAGGGTAACTCTTTTATTTCTCTTATTTAAGTTTCTGAGGATCTGTCAGGTTGTTTCCAAAGTGGCTTCACCATTTTACAATCCCAATAGCAACGTACGAGGAGTCCAATTTCTCCACCTCCTCTCCAATACCTGCTATTGTCTATCTTACTATAGTTCTCCACGTGGGCAGAAGGTGGTATTTCATAGTTTTGATTTTCATTTCCCTAATGACTAATGACATTGAGCATATTTCCATGTGCTTATTGACCTACTGTATATCCTATCTATTCAAACTTAGTGTCTATCTTTTAATTGGGTTTTTATCTGTTTATTATTGAGTTTCAAGTGTTCTTTACCTGGATACAAATCTCTTATCAGTTATATGACTTGCAAATACTTTTTCCCAATATGTGGGTTGTCCTTTTTCCCAACTTGAGCTATTTCACAATGTTGCTAACAAAATTAACATAATATTAGGCTGTGTTAATAACATTATATAATCCAGAACAAAATATATCTCTTCTCTGCTAGTCTGGCCACTCTGCAATGTCAAAATCAGTTCAGAGAACCACAGTGTAGAAGGCATCTCTCGCCCCCACCCCCAAAAAAAGAGGTGAAACCTTTCAGGGTTAAATAAGGATCTGAAAACCATCCCATATTTCTTATGAGGAACAGAATAGGGAGCAGAGTATACTTATCAGAGAATAAGGATTCTCCAGTTACTAAAGGATTCTCGAGTACTCCTCTGGAAAACAAAAGTAAAATAAATAGATGCCAAACAAAGAGACATACTATTTTGGGCTCTATGTCATGAAGAAATTACAACAGTCACACAAAGCCAAATACATACTAAGTATTTAATAAATAGTAAACTGTTCAATGAAGAAATGAATTAGAACTACCCCAAAGTAGAATAAGCTGTTTCAACAAGGAGTAGATTCACATTAATAAAATGTTCAAGAAAGTAAAAGGCCATGGGCCGCTCTTGTAGTAAAAACATTGCCTACAGACTGGATGAGGAAACCTCCAGAGTCTCCTCTAAGTCTGATTCTATCACTTTAAAAACCAGGATATGGTAAGCTATTGATGGAAATTAAAAATTTTAAATTGATTTTTAATTAATAATATAGTCACAATGTAAGGTGCAAAGGGAATATAGGGACTGTATCCCAGCCACCCAGTATCTTTCTCCAGAGGTAACCCCTGTTATTGTTCTCATCCAGGGATATTCTATGTTTATAAAAGTATTTATGAAAAAAATATTTTGCACAACGTTAGGTACCTTGTTACACACAATGTTTTGCATCTTGCATATTTTACTTAAAATTTTTGTTGCAAATTGTAGATTATATCAGTACATAAAGACCAATTTTATTCTTATTAAGTTCTAGCCCATAGTATAGAACTGGTACAATTTATTCAACTTGACCCCTATTAATCAGTAGTTATGTTGTTTTCTATATTTTTCTATTAAAAACAATGCTACAGTGGATACACTTATGCATTCCTTATTTTGCACTTGCAAAAATAATTGTTTTTAGGATCAATCACTGGAATCAAAAAGGTTTGCATTTTTGCTGTTGATAGATTGCCAAATTGCTTTCAGCTGGAGTTGGGTCAATTTATCTTTTCATCAAAAATGTTTGAGAATATTTATTTCCCCTTACTACAACCCCTAACTCAATACAGTGTCATCAGTTTTTATCTCGGCCAGTATGATGGGTGAAAAATAGTAATTGTCAATTTTTATATCTCATTCTAAATGAGGTTGAGCTTCTTTTTATGTTACAGCCACTTGTATAATTAAAATATATATCCTTAGCTAGTGTGGTACTGGGTTATTAGCCTTTTTCTTAGTGATTAATTTGAGCTCTTTATGTATTAAGGAAATTAGCCATTTGTCTATGAGTTGCAAATTTTCCCCCAGAATATAATTATATTTTGACTTTGTTTGTTTTACCTTCATGAGTTATTTTTTTAAAAATATTTTTATTGATTTCAGATAGGAAGGGAGAAGGAGAGAGAAATAGAAACATCAATGATGAGAATCATTGATCACCTGCCCCCTGCACGTACCCTATTGGGATCAAGCCCACAACCCAGGCATGTGCCCTGACCTGGAATCAAACCGTAACCTCTTAGTTCATGGGCTGACACTCTACAATGGAGCCACAGAGATTGGGCATGAGTTATTTTTTAAATTCTATGTGCTTGAATTAAATATCAATATTTTCTTTTATGTTTTTTGAGCTTTATTATAACTTAGAAAAACCTTCCCTATTCTAGAATCATATTTAAAATTATCCCATGTATGTTATGGTATTGTTTTTTACATTTAAACCTTTGCAACCTCTGCCCAGGCTGGTGTGGCCCAGTTGGTTGGAGTGTTGTCCTATATATCAAAAGATGGCGGGTTCAATCCCATCATAGGATGCGTACAGGAAAGGGAGAGATAGAAACATCAATGATGAAAGAGAATTATTGATCAGCTGCCTCCTGCACGCCCCCTACTGGGGATCAAGCCTACAACCCAGGCATGTGCCCTTGACTGGAATCCAAGCTGGGACCCTTCAGTCTGCAGGCTCACTCTCTATCCACTGAGTCAAACCGGCTAGAGCGTGGTAATTCTTTACAGGCATTAAAAGTGCTCTAATATCTTCCTGTACATTTTCTTCATAGCATTTGCTACAATTATATACTTTTCTATAATTAAACTGTCTTTCTGACAGATTAGAGTATAAATTCCCTGAGAGCTGGAACACATCTGTTCAACATTTTACCTCAGTATCTAGCACTTAATAGGTGCTCAGTAAATATTTGTCAAATTCATAACTTCATAAATAGTTCTAGAAGCAAACAGATCTAGTTTTTAATTCTTTTTCTACCTCTTCCTACCTATGTGGCCTTGGATATGTTTCATAGTTCTCTATAATTTAGTTTCCTCAGCTATAAATGAACACAATTAAACTAAATAATACATTATTTTCATCATCATATTGATTTCTTATTATATATCTGGTCCTCTCAGCCCTACAAAATCTACTTGCAAAGTATAGTCCATACACACACTCATGTTTGAAAAGCCAATCCTGAGCTTCCATATCTGAATGTTTCCTTTAATCCTGTGACTCAAACTCTGGCATCCAAAATCTACCAAGCACAGAGTCAGAAGAGATTAAGGGAACAATTATTTCTCTTACATGTGTTCTGATTTTTCCTGAGGTGTTTTGTCTGAGACTTTTAAAACCATGGTGACAGACACATACTGTATATAATAAAGGGGCAGAACACCTGTCAAGCAAGTATGAGCAATTTATCCAACAAACTGTCCCTTCTTCCCTGAGGGTTTGTAATCCAATAGTCTGTAAAACGAAATGAGCAATTCATGGGATATAATCTTGCATCTGCTCTTTCAATGCCCTAAGATTTATCATGCTGATTTGGCAGACAGTTTACTCCTATTATGAACTAGATGCCATCCTAATGTGAGTTAAAATCTACATAGAACATACATACTCTATGATGATAATTTAACAGTAAACTTTAAAATGTCTTTGAATAATGCTATGAAGTATATTTTAGAGAAAATGCTTGAGGGAAATCATAAAACAATTGAACTCATGGTATCTCTCCAGCTTGTCGTCACTACCTAGACCACTGCCTCACAGAGTTGTGCACATTAAAAGAGTAGTTTTCAAGTTTACTACCAAAATGCATTTTTTAAAACATATTTTTATTGATTTCAGAGAGGAAGAGAGTGGAAGAGAGATAGAAACATCAATGATAAGAGAGAATCATTGATTGTCTGTCTCCTGTATGCCCCCAACTGGGGATCAAGCCCACAACCTGGGTATGTGCCCTGACCGGGAATCAAACCATGACCTCCTGGTTTATAGGTTGATGCTCAATCACTGAGCCATGCAGGCTGGGCCCAAAATGCATTTTTGAAAGTTAATCAGGAAATATTTTTTAAAACTGTTGTTATCTGGACTCACTTGAATATCTTCATGCATTGCTTCAGTCCAGGGAGTTTTTTCTTACATTTTCTGACTAAACTTTATTTGTTCACTCATTCAACACATATTTATTGTGTGGGCATTTCTATTAAGAACTAATCCAGGCCCAGGTGGTGTGGTTCAGTGGTTATTGTTCGATTCTTGGTCAGGGCACATATCGGGTTGCAGACTCAATCCTCAATAGGGGGTGTGCAGGAGGCAGCTGATCAATGATTCTCTCTCATCATTGATGCTTCTATCCCTCTCTCCCTCTCCCTTCCACTCTCTTAAATAAATGAAAACATCATTTAAAAAAAAAAGAAGAAAGAGACAAGTATTCCAGGAACTGAGGATTTGATGAATAAGACATGGTCCTGAAACCAAGAATAGAAGACCCCAGAGGCTCAAATACTTGCTGCCACAAAAGCCAAACTCATGAGGCCAGTGCAGGTGGGAAGGAAAGAGGTTTATTCAAATGTGACTTAAGAAGATGGAAGACTCCTTTCTCAAAAATCCATCTTAACATCTCAGTGTAGGGAGAGAGAAAATAGCACAAAGAGATCACGGGAAGAAGGTTGGTGGAATTTCTGGTGATGTTCAGTCCTTGCTCTTGCTCATTATTTCTGTTCTGATGTTATTTTTTAACATGTGTCAACCAGACCTTTGCAGTTTAACTTCCAGTGTTAGTGTTGCTTTAATAGGTTGTTAAACTGTAATGATAACTTGACTGGAGATGACAGAATACATAATTTTGATCACTAGATTGGTCATATTAAATCATGGTTACAAGAGTAACAAACTGGCCTTAACATTTATGAAAATTAACATGGTAGCTTTGTTATAAATTCTTTTATAAGCTTACTAGAGGCCCATTGCAGGAAGATTCCTGCAAGAATAGGGCTTCCTGCGGCCTTGCTCCCTCCCGTCTCCGCTGCCTAGGCTCCACTCCTGTCTCCACTGCCTTGGCTCCCTCCTTTCTCCGCTGCTTCGCTCCCTTCTGCAGCACTTGGCTTCCTTCTACACTGTCTTCAGTCTTTGCTCCGTGTCTGCGTATGCAAATTAACTGCCATCTTTGTTGGGTTAATTTGCATACTCACTCTGATTGGCTGGTGGGCGTAGCGAAGGGACAGTCAATTTGCATGTTTCTTTTTCATTAGTGTATATTTTACAGTACATTCTTATTTCACTTCTATTCTATGGCTAGTCAGACTAATATAAGTAGTATAGCATATTCCCTTGCCATTATTGTCCCTTCCTTTAAAAGGTCTATAATCTGCCAAAACCTGTTTGGCTCAGTGGATAGAGTGTTGGCCTGCAGACTGAAGGGTCCCAGGTTCGATTCCGGTCAGGGGCATGTACCTGGGTTGCGGGCACATCCCCAGTGGGAGATGTGCAGGAGGCAGCTGATCGATGTTTCTCTCTCATCGATGTTTCTAACTCTCTATCCCTCTCCCTTCCTCTCTGTAAAAAATCAATAAAATATATTTTTTTAAAAAAAGGTTTATAATCTAATGAAGAAGATAGATGGGAAAATTCAGTGATAATAGTGGGGGTACTATTCTAACAAGTTTGTAGGTATTTATATGAGTCATTCTTAAATTTTCAATTTGATTCATTTATAATTTACCCATTTATTTGATGTCTCCCATATTCAAATCACTAAAAGAATACACTAGGAGCTCTATTAGAAGAAAGAATCAGGACTTTAGACTTCAGGGAAGCCTCTGCACTTAACATCTATGTCTTGGTAACTCTTATGTGTATGTTTCTAGTCCAGATCTTCCTGCTCACTTCCAGATTCTTTTATTCAACAATCTACTGGACATTTTCATATAGCATTCCAGAGGTTCATCAGCTGTGCAGGCTCCCAATAGAATTATTATGATTCACCCTAAGTGTGTCTATATTCTGGTTAATGGCCCCAACACGTGTTTCATTAACCAGAAACTTGGAATGGGACTTGGATTTTTCATTCTCCTTAATTCACCACATGTAATCATTCGCAACACCTGTCCATTTTATCATCTACATATTTCCTTATTCTGTTCTTTCCTCACCCCTGCTACTACCTTAATTCTTTCCCTCATTATCTCTAATCTAGACAATCATAAGAGTCTCCTCAGGTGGTCTCCCTGACTCCAGTCAACCCCTCCTCTAACCAGCAATTTTCAACTGGTGTGCCAGAAGAACTTTTCAAACATGCAATACCTGACTATCTAGTCAGGGATACCGACCTCTTTTCCCTTAGGTCAGGGTGGAGAACATCCGGCCCCATGGGATATATAAGGCGCACAAAATCATTTGGTCTTGCCCTGCCAAGGCATTAGGGGTTATTGGCAGAAAAAAGGTTATCCACCCCTGTCTTAGATTGTCAAGTAAAATAATGACAACAGCCAACACAATAATAGCTGTCCAGTATGAATGAATCAAAACTATACCTATTTTTTGTCAGATTGGTAAAGAACATATATTTTGTTTTTTGTTAACCCACTGAATTTTAGGAAGAGTGGAAGAGAGATGGAAAGACAGAGAGAAGCATTGATGTGAGAGAAACACATCGATTGTTTACCTCCTGCATGAACCCTGACCAGAGCCCGGGCCAGGGAGGAGCCTGCAACCAAGGTGCGTGCCCTTGACCGAAATTGAACCCGGGATCCTTTAGTCCATAGGCTGATGCTCTATCCACTGAGCCAAACCTGCTAGGGCAAAGAAAATATAATTTGATGTGCTGTAGAATTTTAGTAATTAGTTCTTGTATGCCCTGAGGTGAAAAAGGTTGAAAATCGCTGCTCTAACCCATTCTCTTCATCACTACTGATGTAATGGCTCCAAATGCATGTTATCATGGCCTTCCACTGTCCAAAACCTTTAAATGATTCCAAATTCTATAAGATAAAGTCCAAGTCCCTTAGTGATATGGCATCGAGTGGCTGCCTCATGCACACTCCAACCAGGGATTGAGCCCTCAACCCGGGTATGTGCCCTGACAAGGAATCGCACCGGTAACCGCTTGGTGCATGGGTCAATGCTCAAGCCCTGAGCAACACCGGCAGGCCTATCCTTCACTTCTTAACATATGTTAGTGGCTCCACTTTTTTTTTTAATTAAAGATCAGAATCTTTAGCACAACCCTTACCACTCTCAAGACTCCTAGCCTTATCTTGAGTTTAGGCTCCATCCCGACTCCTCTCTCCAATCCTGCCAAACTAGCTATATTCAGTCCTTTTATCTTACAATCATTAGACACACAGGGGATTTTAAATTATCTACTGAAGGAAATAAAGTCAGTAAAGATATTTGATCAGGTGGTTACCATGATGCTTGATTTCCTCTCTGAAATCAATAAAAAAAATATGTAAAATATATATCAGAAAAGGAAGATGTCCAGATATAGTGATTGATTGGATGCATCCTGTGTGGTCAGCCAGAAAATTAGTCAATAATGCAGGTGTGACTTGTGTGATGGTGGTGCCCCGAAAAGAGGTAGGAAGAGATATGAGACATTTCAGAGAAAAAAAAATCTACAGGACTGTGTGCCTGGCTAGTTATGAAGACTAAAGGAAAAAATAAACCACCTGAAACTGGTTCCCCTAATGAGAGGGAACAACTAGAATGAGGTCTTGGTTTAGACAATGAGTCAAGTTGAAGGAGAGCTGACTGAAGGACATGTTCCTATGGAGGCACAGGCTGTGGAGAATACAGATCTGGGAGCATCCACTGAGCACTGAGGATGAGCAAAGGCTTATGTGGACCAACTGTTTGGGGAAGCCTGGAAAGAGAAGAGCCAGAAGGTCAAAAGTGAGCCTGAAGAAGTGCCTGGAGTAGAGGAATCAGATACGCTATCAAAGAGCTGGGCAGAGTCTGGAATGTATGGTATCTTATAAATCAGAACAGAGGAGGTTTCAAGGAGGAGTAGGTGGCCGGTGCTATCCAATGGAGGTCATAGAAAGTCATGGAAAACAAAGACCAAGAGATGGCTTTGGATTTGGATTTGGTAAAAAGTAATATTATTCTTGACTTTTGAGAGCATCTCTTTAGAGCAAGCACCGGTAATATTATTCTTGACTTTTGAGAGCATCTCTTTAGAAGATAAGAGCAAACACCACAGAAGAGAATCCTAAGAAATAGGTCTCCATTGCCCCCTGAAAACAAAAAAGAAGTTTCGTGACCAGTTTAATTTATATATTTTTGAAAAGTTAGAAAGAGAAGCCACTGTTCACTCACCGGACATCCTGAAACACCTCTTTGTGTTCAAGAATAGGCTGCCAGATTTTGTAGGCAGAAACCAAAGACCACATGAAACAATTCTCTTAAAACCTCCAGGGTGGGAGAAGCTGTGAAAAATCCCAGTATGAGATGTTTTCAGAAACTGTCCCCATCTCCCATTCCTGCTTAGTTAGTAGAATATTTGCAGGCAGTTGTTTTTCTCCAATAATGTCTGCATTCTGCCATTGCAACATGCGAAAAGGCAGCTGGCTGCTTCCTGTTTGTGTGTTGCTCTTAAACTCACTCAAACCTGAAATAGCCCAACTTTGAAGCCACGTTTTCATAAGCTTCTTAAGGTCTTAGAAAACATCTAAACTCCCATTTATTCATTCCAAACCTCTGTATAAACTATTTATCAGAAATACCCACCTCCTAGTTTTCACTCAAGGAAATGAAGTAGCTGTTTCCAAAAGCTCTTTTAATAATCCCCTTTACCAGTAATTCACCTTTTAGTGATTTCCGTGTGTACCAAACATTATGCTAGCTTCTGAAAAGATAAATGAGTTCGCCCTCAGGAGAATTTACACTTCAGTTGGGAATAACGGAATAATGTGTGCTCTCTTTCTCCCATGGGAGAAGGTCTGAATTCCAAACAGAGCAGATATGAAGATGTGTGAAGGGTCCCAGCTCAGCTTATCACAGGAGAGTGAGTGAGTGAGGAGATGCATTGGTTTCCTGTTCCCTGCAGAGCACTGCTCTTCTCTGAAAATCACTTGTCTTTACAATTGGTAGTTGGGGTGTGGACCGGAGTAGAGAGCCCAGGGCTCTGTAAAGATAAAAATTATTTCACCTGAAAAGGGGCATGGGTTGTACTTTATTCTTTTCATTTTGGAGTGAACATTAATTTTTTTTTTTTTTTTTTTGCTGTTTACTGGGAACTAATTACAATTTGCTCTCACCTATGGTAAAATTGTAAAATGAAGATTAGTAGAGGGAGTGGAGAGATTTGAATGACTTTATCTAAATGAGAAAATGCATTCCTGCTTTCAATGAAAGAATTCAGCTCAGTTACAGCAATGACTTTATTTTCTCTACCTTCTGAAGAGAAATTTCAGGCTCAGGAAATCTGCCAAATCAACAAAACATTACTTCAACGTACAGTGGGGCCTTGACTTATGAGTTTAATTTGTTCCGTGATGGAGCTCGTAACTCAAATCAAAATGTGAACGAGTGAGACACGTGATGCTGGGCTGATGTTGTGGCATTCACTGTGACGTTTGCTGCGCCAACTAGCGGTGGGGTATCTGAAGCTGGTTCGTAACCCGAATTTTAGCTCGCAATTCAAAGCAAAAAATCGGCCGAGAGACGGCTCTTATCTCGAAAAACTCGTTAGCCCAAATTTCTAAGCTTATGCTTTGGTATTGGTAATGTTTTGTTTTAGATATATTTTTATTGATTTCAGAAAGGAAAGGAGAGGGAGAGATACAAACATCAAAGATGAGAAGGAATCATTGATCCACTGCCTCCTGCACGCCCCACACTGGGGATCAAGCCCACAATCTGGGCATGTGTCCTGACTGGGAATCGAACCGTGACCTCCTGATTCATAGGTCAACACTCAACCACTGAGCCATGCTGGCGGGCAGTAATATTTTTTTAAAGTTAAGTTTCATTCATCCACTATACATTTTTAATTTATTAGTATTATGTATCTTCATGCCTCTAAATTCTCTTATTTTTCTGCTCTCAATTAGGAGGCACTGTTCAAGCCAACAGCATTTATTTATTTATTTATTTATTTATTTATTTATATAAATTAACCCATTTATTATAGGCTAGCAATGTTTTAAACTGTGGGACTTCTACTGGTCTTTCAGTTGCTTCAGTCTTCTAATGGCAGATTTTACTGTGCTGGCAGAAGAGGTGCTGTAGTTCCAGGTACCACCAGCTACTGTTTTCATGCAGGAACCACAGTGCCAGATCCCCACAGCTCATCTATTCATCTTGGTTTTGCCATAGAAGGAGCAAGTGTATTTGGCATGCTGGCTGATTTCAATTTTCTGCACCATTTTCCCGAGGGAGGTGCCAAAATGGGTCCTGTATTTACCGACAATTTGGACCTTCTAGGTCAGTGGTTCTCAACTTGTGGGTCGCGACCCCTTTGGGGGTTGAACAACCCTTTCACAGGGGTCGCCTAAGACCATCGGAAAACAAATATATAATTACATATTATTTTTTGTGATTAATCACTATGCTTTAATTATGTTCAATTTGTAACAATGAAACTGGGGGTCACCACAACATGAAGAACTGTATTAAAGGGTCGCGGCATTAGGAAGGTTGAGAACCACTGTTCTAGGTGCATTTATAGTAGCCATGTTCCCACAAACTAGGTCAGACCAGCCAACAGCTTTTGGAAGTCAATAGCAGGGAAAGAAATGTTGTCCTACTTCCTTGGTAGAAGAATGCTTTAAAAGTTAAGGTACATTAGGAATTTCCCTCAAATGAAATATTGAGTTCACCTGTGGCTACCTTGCCTTTACTTACACCCTGTTAGTTTAAAAACAGACCAACCTGATTGTTTTATAACTGTTCCATGTTTGTTTATTGAGCTAGATAGATCAGGTGCTAATGAGAAAGGTCAATTCAAGAACTTACTGACATAAGTTTAGCCTCTATAGTGAGAGTATGAGCTTCATGAAGGCAAAAATTATTTTAAAAGTTCTCTGAATTTTTTCCTCTCCTGAGTAAAATCAGCAGGGAATTAGTACTTAAAAGAATACCTAGGGTCATAGAATCAGGGAGGTAAGAGGAACCTCATACACCATCAAGGGCAGTGCTGTTCAATAGAAATATAACAAAATCCACAATGAGAATAACATATGTAATTCTAAGTTTTCACATTTCAAAAAGCCAATAAAGTGGCATTAACTTTGATAACATATTTTATCCAAGCCAATAGATCCAAAATATTATCATTTCAACATATATTCAATAGCAATTATGAGTAAGGTATTTTACATTATTATTTATACTAAATATCCAAAATTCAGCACCTGTTTTGTACCTACACCCCCTCTCAGTTTAAGCTGGCCATATTTCAATTGCTCCATAGTCACATGTGGCTAGTGGATTTCATAGTGGACAGTACAGGTATAGAGTCTAACCCCTGCACTTTATGGATGAGAAAACAGAGATTCAGAGAGGTAAGTGACCAACCAACCGATGAGATGAAGACAAACACTAGAGAGAAGGAGACTGCATAACATGAAATCACAGGGTTTCCCTACTGGGAAAGTTGTGATGACTTTTCTTACTTACTAAGCCCATGTAACACCTCTCTTTTCTCCTTCACCTCCAGATACCTTAACCCAAAAGTCTGGGTAATGATGATGAAGTCTCTGCCTTCAAGTATAGGCAAGCAACTTGTTCCTAGGAACTGACTGTATTTGCTCTGCTCCACCCACAGATAAGTCAGGATCACTTTTTAATAATCAGCTTGCCCTGACCATTTTCCAGGTATTCATTCTTTGATACACTAATTGCGTGTGTTGACTGTAACCCACAAACAGAGAGGATGGGAAGTCCCTGGGGGTACAGTAGCTTGGACAAAGGATGTGGGGCACAAAAGACTGAGTACTTACCTGTGTCCTGGGGAAGGTGGGGAAGGCAGAGAGGCTTCTAAGACAAGGCCCAGCCCTAACCGGTTTGGCTCAGTGGATAGAGCGTCAGCCTGAAGACTCAAGGGTCCCAGGTTCGATTCCGGTCAAGGGCATGTACCATGGTTGCAGGCACATCCCCAGTAGGGAGTGTGCAGGAGGCAGTTGATCGATGTTTCTCTCTCATCGATGTTTCTAACTCTCTATCCCTCTCCCTTCCCCTGTGTAAAAAATCAATAAAAATATATTTTTTAAAAAAGAAAAAGGCCCAGCCAGTGTTGCTCAGTGGTTGAGAATCAACTCATGAACCAGGAGTAGATGTGGCTCAGTGGTTGAGAATCAACTCATGAACCAGGAGATCATGGTTCTATTCCTGGTGAGGGCACATGCTCAGGTTGTGGGCTTGATTCCCAGTGGAAGGCATGCAGAAGGTAGCAATGATTCCCTCTCATCATTGATGTTTCTATCACTCTCTCTCTCCAAAATCAATAAAAATATTTTTTTAAAAAGAAAAGAAAAAAGGGAACACTAAGGAAAAAATCTATATAAAAAGCCAGTGCCTGGAACGCTGTAATGACCAGAATGACCGGTCGCTATGACGCCCACTGCCGCCACACCAATCGTGGGTGGGGCTGGCCGGCCAACCTCCCATGGCTCCTCCCCTGGCTGCTGACCCTTGAACGGCCTCCCCCCACCCAATTCTGGGGCAGGGCCAGCTGGCCCACCACCCACAGCCTCTCCCCAAGACTGCCCCATCCCCAATTGGCCCCCCACCCCAATCGGGGGCAGGGGCCCCCTGCCAATCGCCCTTGGCCCCTCTACCCAGCCAGCCCAGCCTTTATGGGGCCCTGATCAGGGTGGGCCAGCCGGCCAACCTCCCGCCATCTCCTCCTCCGACAGGCCTGGCCCGGCCTGGATCTGCCCCAGTTGAGGTCAGGCCGGCTGGACCCCACCCGTACACAAATTGTGCACTTGGCCTCTAGTAGTAGATAAAAAGAATACTAAAGTAAAAATAAGGCTGCTTTTTTTTTTTCTTGCAAGGGAAAAGAACTTATACATGATGCAGCCACTGTGGAAAGCAGTATAGAGTTACTTCAAAAAATTAAAAAAGGGGTCCCTGGTTCTGGTCAGCTGGGGGGGTGTTGGGGGGGGTGAGGGACCTGCTGGTCAGACCGGCTATAGATGTCCATTTGCTTACCAATGTCGGTGGTTTGGGCTTGTTATTTCTACTGGGTCCTTTGACAGGTGGTTACTCACCCTGCTGGACACTCGGCTGCAGCCCAACAGACAGCTGTGGGGACCAAGTGATGTAGGTACTGGGTTCCTTTTATGCCAAGTACTGAATTTTTAAAAATTGAATGGTAGAGGCTTTTTTAGATTTGGATGTGGCAGCGTCATGGGTAAGACAGTAGGCTTTGATGTTAGAGCTCTGATTCAAATCCCGGCTGGACCGCTGGCTCCAGTGGGGTTGTGAGGGAGACATTCACCAGAGCCTGTTCCCCCTTTAAGATGGGATGGAAGCTCTTCCTGGGGTCCCTGCCTGTGCAGTGCTGAGGCCTGGCCCTCAGAGGCCAGCGGTGACTCGGCTTGTGGCCGTCCCTGGAAGGCAGGGGCCAGATCGGTTCATTCACAGTCGCTGGGATGAAGCAGAAACTCAGTGTTGGAATGAGAAACCTCTTACCTGGCTCCCCTCCCAGCAGGTTCACCTTAAACTCGTTCTTCCGGCCAAGTGTCCCGCTGAAGAGCTCCCGGAAGGACCCCTTCCTGGGAGTTTTTCCTAAACCTCCATTTAGTGCTTTAGAACTTGTATGAACAGTTCACACATTTAGAACACGATCGAGTCCACCACCGCACGGAGAATCACTGTTAGTGATTCTAAATTGTGTTTGTTTGTTTTACAATATTGGTGTCCTGCTGTATGTGTGGTTTTCTATCCAGCTCTTTCCACTTAACATCCTTTTTTGTATCATCAAATATTTTTGAGGACGTGAAAAAAAATTAAAAATGAAACCTATGACCCAGCCATTCCACTTCTGGGAATTTATCCGAAGAAACCTGAAACACTAATTCAAAAGAATACATGCACCCCTATGTTCACTGCAGTGGTATTTACAATAGCCAAGATTTGGAAGCAGCCCCAGTGCCCATCAGTAGGTGAGTGAATAAAAAAGCTGTGGTACATTTACACAATGGAATACTACTCTGCCATGAAAATGGAAATCTTACCCTTTGCAACAGCATGGATGGACCTGGAGAGCATTATGCTAAAAGAAATAATCTAGTCAGAGAAAGAAAGTACCATATGATTTCACTCATGTGGAATCTAATAAACAAAATGAACTAACAAGTAAAATAGAGACAGACTCATAGAGAGCAGGCCTACAGCTGTCGTGGGAGGAGGGCAACTGGATAGGGGAGATGGAGGGATAGAGCAAAAAAAAAAAAATAATCTAAAAGAAAAAAACTCACGGAAACAAAGTGTGGTGATTGCTGGGGAAGGAGAGGAAGAGGGAGGTGCAGGAGGGAATGGGAGGATAAACCACCTTAAACTCGTTCTTCCGGCCAAGTGTCCCGCTGAAGAGCTCCCGGAAGGACCCCTTCCTGGGAGTTCTTCCTAAACCTCCATTTAGTGCTTTTGAACTGGTATGAACAGTTCACACATTTAGAACACGATCGAGTCCACCACCGCACGGAGAATCACTGTTAATGTCATGATGCTGTCGCGTCTGGCACTTCTCTAAATTGTGTTTGTTTGTTTGTTTTACAATATTGGTGTCCTGCTGTATGTGTGGTTTTCTATCCAGCTCTTTCCACTTAACATCCTTTTTTGTATCATCAAATATTTTTGAGGACGTGAAAAAAAATTAAAAATGAAACTTATGACCCAGCCATTCCACTTCTGGGAATTTATCCGAAGAAACCTGAAACACTAATTCAAAAGAATACATGCACCCCTACATTCACTGCAGTGGTATTTACAATAGCCAAGATTTGGAAGCAGCCCCAGTGCCCATCAGTAGGTGAGTGGATAAAAAAGCTGTGGTACATTTACACAATGGAATACTACTCTGCCATGAAAATGGAAATCTTACCCTTTGCAACAGCATGGATGGACCTGGAGAGCATTATGCTAAAAGAAATAATCTAGTCAGAGAAAGAAAGTACCATATGATTTCACTCATGTGGAATCTAATAAACGAAATGAACTAACAAATAAAACAGAGACAGACTCATAGAGAGCAGGCCTACAGCTGTCGTGGGAGGAGGGCAGCTGGATAGGGGAGATGGAGGGATAGAGCAAAAAAAGAATCTAAAAGCGAGAAAAAACTCATGGACACAGACACAGTGTGGTGATTTCTGGGGGAGGAGAGGAAGAGGGAGGTGCAGGAGGGAATGGGGGGATAAATGGTGATGGAAAGAGACTTGACTTGGGGTGGTGAACACACAGTACAGTGCACAGAGGATGTGTTGTAGAATTGTGCACCTGAAACCTGTATAATGTGGTTAACCAGTGTCACCCCAATAAATTCAATAAAAATGGGGGGAAAGCCCTGCCCAGGTAGCTCAGTTGGTTAGAGCATCTTCCCAATATGACAAGATTGCAAGTTCGATCTCTGGTCAGGGCACTTACAGGAATCAGCCAATGGGGTGCATGGATGGTTGGAACAACAAATCAATCATTCTTTCTCTCTCTCTCTCTCTCTCTTCTCAATTAATCAATAAAAATACAATATCAAAATATAATTACAGTATTATAGTATACTGTGGGACTCAGCTGTATGTGGTCCAAATGATTGATGTAAGCACTTTATGATGCTTTGACCATAACTGTGATGTCACTCTATTGCAGCAGATCACAATTTGGGCTGCACATTGGAACCATGTAGGAAACTTTTTTAAAAAACATTGATGCCTTCTTTTCAACCCAGACATTTTTATTTAAGTGTTTGGGATACAGCCTCGGCATTGACTCAGCTGTATGTGGTCCAAATGATTGATGTAAGCACTTTATGATGCTTTGACCATAACTGTGATGTCACTCTATTGCAGCAGATCACAATTTGGGCTGCACATTGGAACCATGTAGGAAACTTTTTTAAAAAACATTGATGCCTTCTTTTCAACCCAGACATTTTTATTTAAGTGTTTGGGATACAGCCTCGGCATTGACAATTTTAAAGCCCCCCCCCCCCAGCTGATTCCAATATGCTCCATTAGGTGGATGGGAGTGGGGAGGAAATGAGGGAGCCAGGGCCTGGTCCAGGACAGCTCAATTATAATGTGCATAGTAGGTGCTCCTACCATCCAATATCAAAAGTCAAGTACGGACAGAATCCAACCCTATCCTTGTATAACTCAGCTTCACTCTCTAACCACTCATCTCAGCCCTATCAGAGCCTGCCTTCACTGGTATTTTGATTCTCATAGATTTCTTGCAAAATTTTGATTTTTAAAACATTGCATTAAAATGTTATTTATTTTGATAACTGACTTTTGGGGGAACTCCGGTAAATCTGTGCCTGAAGTGAGTGCCTCCCTGTCTAAGCCTAATTAATTCCACCAGGAGAAACTGTTAAAGGAATTAGAAGTTCTTGCATCTTGGAAACAGGACTCAAGGTAGGGGTGGGTAAAGCAGGGGCTCACATTTTTGTTGCTATAAGCTTTGACATCTTATTTGACTTTTGAAACTGAATACTTTCATTAAAGTATGTATTACTTTAATAAAAAAAAATTAAAAGGACAGTATGTCAGTCAGTTATTTCTGTGGGCCACATGCTGGCTGATTTTAGACCAGCCTTGCATTTGACAGAGGAGGAAACAGGCACAGAGATGTGAAGTGGTTTCCTGCTGGCCATGGCAGAACCTATACCAGCGCAGACAAACATTCCTGGTCTGCTTGCTTTCCGCCCTAACAAACTTTCTTCTTCAGCCAGTAATACCACATCAACACAGCTCTTCATCCTCCCTCACCCCAGTTCTACTCCAGCTCCTCTGCCGAGGCTAGGGCCCTTTTAAGACCGTGGAGATCCGGGGCATTGTGGCTCTTAAAGGGGCCCCATCCCACACCCTATGAATCAGGTCAAAATGCAACCGCAACTCCATTTTTTCATAAATTTCCTTTTGGAATTACTTGGCTTTGGGTTGGCGATGATTTCTCAGCAATAATTATGGATTCTTTGCAACTCACGCAAAGTGAAAAAGCCTACCCCATTCATTGTTTTGAAAGCTATGCAATTTTTGTCACTGTTACATTAAACAATTTATTAAATAGACACAATGCACATTTTATAGAAATTTCAATTAAACACATTTTTTAATTTTGCAGTTTTTCTTATTTTAGAAAAACATACTTTTCTTTCCAATTCATTGTTCCTCAGATCACAGGTCCTCAGCATCAAATAGATGGAGTCCCCCTGTGGAATTAGTCCTTCTGCGGTCGAGTCCTCCTGGGGGACCAGGCACAGGAAAACCAGAAACCCTGCAGCAGCCTTCTCCTGGCTCTGTCTTAGGGACTTTAGCTTCATCTCCCAACCTGGTTAGATGTTACCACACAAATAACTTCCCTAAGGACCTGGTTCCTGCTGCCTCTTCATCGTCAGCTGTCACTGCCCCCTGCAGCACCCTGCCCGAATGGCATTTAATTCTGTTAAAATCTCAGGCTTTGTCTTGCCTGCATGTCTGTGTATGTGTAGTTTCTGCTGTTTGAAATGTACTCCCACCTCCCCAGCTATTGCTTCCTGAATCCAATTTTATTTATAGAACAAATCATTTTTCTTTTTAAAATATTGGTCTCCTTAGCTAATTTCTCTGTTATAGTACTTACATTATAATATTGCTGTTTTTATTTCTTGGCATGTCTATCTTGTCTAATAATGCCAGCAAGGCAAGAATTATATTATAGCCCCAGCTCCTAGCAAAGTGCTTGGCCCGTAGTCAGTACATAATAAATTTGGTTGAATGAATGACTGGAAAGTAAAATTGCTATTGCAACTACCGATCAGCTGCAGCAACTGGCTTTTTCTGTCCAAAGCATATCACAATTTCATTGTAACAGAAACAAAGACTGAGAGTGGAGTAAAAACCCTTTGTTTTGCCATTCTCTAGTTATGTGACTATAGACATCCCAAAACTTAGTTTTCTCACCCTTTCTATAAAATTAAGATGATATCACCCTGGCCTATATTACAGGGGTGCCCAGAAAATCAAACGATTCTTTGCGTGAATGCAGTCTGTAAACTCTCAAGCGCTCCACCAATCCAAGGCCCTGTAATGACCAAGTTGGTCATGTGGTCTCTGCTAGTGATGACAGCAGGGGGGCTCACCCAGGCCCCTCAGCATGCTGTACTTGCATCTTTCCCTGGGCGGTAGGGACAGCCCTCCTTTATGTGAGGGTATGAGGGACAGGGCACAGGAAAACCAGAAATGCTGAAAAGCACATCACTCATTCCGGGCTAATGAAGAACTCACTATAGGAGTAATACCTCCAAAGAAACAAAACCTATTTCTATAGATAGCAGCTATATAAGCTGCAAAAAGAGATTAAAAATTAAATTTCCAGTTTGAAAAGAGATATTATCATTAATTAAGGGGGAAAAAAGCACAAAATTGATCATTGGCAGAAAGCTTAAATAGAGGGAGCCACACTGCCCATAGGTGAGGAGGCCTGTGCAACCCACTGCCTGTCCCCAACCGCAGGCTTCCCGATCCTCAGCTGTAACACAGATTGGCTTGGGTAAGCCCCAGTTTCCTTCCAAGTTGTCAGTTCCGCAATCCCAAATGACCTGGGATCTAACAGTCCTGCCCAGGATTGCCTAAATTTCCCCAGGAACTAGCAGAGCATAAAGTGGTTTCATGTCTAGTTGAGAAATATAAACAGGGGTCTGTTCAAGTGGCCAGAAAACACATCACTCTGACACAGAAAGAAGACAGAGGGTGAGGAATCAGTGAGTCTAAATTGCCAAACCAAGTCTGATTTTCCAATTTGAGGGTAGAAGCCAAGCCGTTTGAGAAAGTTACATAATGGCTTGTCATTCACTCACTCTCCAGCTTTTGCTCTGTTATAGTGACTGCCTCCCCTAGACCACCTGGAAGGTGAATGTGAAGAGCCCTGACTTGTACTTGAGGCTCTGTTGCCAAACCCTCCCATAACCCTAGGTAAGTCATTTAACCCCTCAAGGCCTCAGATTCTTCTATTATAAAATGGTTGAGTTAAACAATGAATACATTTATTAATAAATTAGAGGCCCAGTGCATGAAATTCGTGCACAGTGGGAATGTTCCCATGTCCCACATGGTTCAGGGTTTGGGATCTGGAGAAGGGGCCGCACGCAAATGAAAGAGATGAGACAAGAAATAATAATTTGGAAATATTGGGGGCCAGGCGGGCAAGCCCAATGCAAGAGAAAGGACTTCCCCTGGTGCCCAGGCCTTGCCAACCTTTTATTCAATTTTGGATACACATCTAGCTCTTAGGCAGGTAATTGCGGTAACAGACAGACTAACTTAAAGGTCAGTAAATATTAGAAAGATTTACTCTGAGATTATTTGGTCAGGAAATAGCTTCAGCCCCCATTATCTGGACTAAATAATCGGTGCATAGCTCTGGCCCTTGCCATGGGTTCAAGGTTCACCAGCATTCCAGGATCCTTGTTTATACTTCTCTGATAGTGAAGATAATAGGTGGTTTCCTACACACAGGAGGGGGGTCCCCTCAGCCCAGCCTGCACCCTCTCCAATCTGGTACCCCTCGGGGGATGTCCGACTGCTGGCCTAAACCAGCAGTCGGACATCCCCCTCACAATCCAGGACCGCTGTCTCCTAACTGCTCACCTGCCTTCCTGCCTGATCGCCCCTAACTGGCCCCCCTGCCAGCCTGATCACCCCTAACCGCATCTGCCTGCCGACCTGATCGCCCCTAACTGCCCCCTGACAGC
>NW_005361763.1:137528-140662 GCF_000412655.1 Myotis brandtii | reverse complement strand
TAGATGATAGATAGATAAATAGATAGATAGATAGATAGATAGATAGATAGATAGATAGATAGATAGATAGATATAGATAGATAGATATAGATAGATATAGATTGGTGAAAAGTGGAGGACAGAAATGAACAGCAGCAGTAAAGTATGCTCTGCAACATGTCACCAGGATGTAATTTTTATTCATCATTGAACAAACACTTATTTATTGTGCCAGGCATCACTCTAGGTGCTGTAGATAAGGGAGTAAAAACAACAATAAAAAACAAACATAAAACAGGCAGATATATACCCTTGCCTTCTTGGAGCTTAAATTCCTATCAGGACAACAACAAATAAACAAATAAATGAAACATATGGGCTAACAGACGGTGATGAGTGCTGTGAAGGAAAAGGGCAGGGCAGGGACCTAGGAGTCCAGGCCTAGGTGCAGTGTAGGTGCTGCGATGCCTGGTGGAAGAGAAAGAATGAGCCAGGGCTGTCAGGGAGCAGAGCTTTCCGGCAGAGAGAGCAGCAAGCACCAAGGAAGCTGGGAACCATAGGGGCACTGGTGTGGCTGTGGGCAAGGCAGACAGTATAGAAAATGGGGTCACAGACTCAACAGGGGACAGACTATCGCACTTTGCAGGAGTTTGGTTTTTACTCAGAGCGAGAGAGGCGGAATTGGAGGATTTTGAGAGAGGAATGGCTATTCCAACTTGCGTTTGAAAACTACATTCTGGTGCAGTGTGGAGAACAGACTCTAGGGAGACAGAAACTCCAGCAGCCACAGCACTGGAGAGGTTGGCACAATAGGGCAGGATGATGGCGCTGGGTCAGGGTGGCAGCAGTGCAGGTGAGGAGAGGGTCAGGTTCTATGTACTTACAAGAGCCAACAGGATTTGTCAATGCAGTAGATGCAGAACTGAGAGAAAGAGGAGACGAGAACAACTTCAAGTTTTTGGGTCTGAGGAACTGGACAGAAGGGTTGACATTGGCTGAAATGGGGACGACCACAGGAAGAGGAGGTTTGAAAAGGAAGATTAGGAGTTTATGAACTTTGAGGTGTTTGATATACAAATAGAAATGCTGGAAAGGCAGTTGGGTATACAGTACTAGAGTTCAAAAAAGAGGAAGTGAGAACTAGAAATATACATTTAGGAGTTCCTCTGTATATTTTATTTAGCATACATAGTTCCTCTGTGTCCATCAACAAATGAATAAGTAAACAAAATGTGGCATGCTCATACGCAGAATATTATTCAGCCATAAAAAAGGAATGAAGGTCTGGTAAATGGATGAATGTTGAAAATGTTATGCTAAATAAAATAAGTGAGGCACAAAAGGTCAAATGTTATATGATTCATTTTTTATGAAACATCTAGAATAGATGTCAAATCCATAGAGACAGAAAGTAGATTAGAAGTTACCAGGGGTGAAATGTTGAGGAGAATGGAGAGTTATTGCTTCATGGTTACAGTTTCTGTTTGGGTTAATAAAAGTTACGGAACAAGATAATGGTAATGGTTGTACCACATTGTGGATATAATTAATGCCACTGAATTGAATGGTTAACATGGCAAATATGGTTATATATATTTACCACAATTTAAAAAAATTAATACCGTAATATGCCAAAAACAATTGATTCATACACTCTAAATGAGTGAATTGTATCATATGTGGGTTATATACCTCAATAAAGCTATTTTAAAATTAATTATGCAGAAAAGAGAGGGGAAAATTGTGGAGTCCCATCCTTGGATATGCAAGAGAAGATGAGATATACTACATACCTGCAAGGCTGTGGCTTAGATAGAAATGTGGATAATTCATTCATAATGATAGGATGTAAGTCAAAGAATATGGACAGACAGGGAATGCAGGTAGTAGTAGAGGTTGGGGGCAGGCTTATCATCTTAGCGGCCTTAAAGCTATTGTCATGTTACACATTGCTTATAGCATTTATTTCATGCTGCCAAATGGATCCTTAGTTGATCTTTCTCTTATCCATCATCACTCAATTGCAAGTTTCTCAAAGGTGAATACAATGACCTATTCATTTTGAATTTTCATAGCACCCAATATAAAATGTTCTTAAAATATTCTGAATGAATGAATAAATTATGGATACACTAGACAATTGGCTCCCAAGAGTTCAGCTACTTTTTATTTCCCATCTTCAATTAAGTTCATATCCTCTATTTCAGTGTTGTACATAAGCTAAATGTGTTTGACGAGAAACCTCCTTAGTATCCAACCAACCATAGTTGTGTGACACTATTATCCAATTCCTGCTTCTTTTTTAATGTTGTTATTATAGGATTTTCTGTTCTTAACTGGAATCTTATCAAGTCATGTGAAAAATCCTGAGGGGAAAATGACCCAGGATGCAGAGAGAGAAAATATGAGGTAGATTTAAAATATTTATGAATAGTATGAACAAATTCTAAATGGTGAAAGGGCTTCTACCCCTTGGGCTGTTACCACTAGGTGAAATCAGAAAAAAAACTTAGAGCAGCAGGCTTCTGAACAAGTTGTTTAAAAAGGTGATAAATATAGATTTAAGCAAAGGAAGTAAAGATCTTCTCACCAGGGTAAATGGCAAAGCATACAGATGTAATGAGAAAGCCAAGTGAGGGAGAGGGCTGAAGGGGACAAGTAGAACGTAGGTTAAGTTTTCTTTAAAAAGCCTGAAAATGAATGACTTCATGTTTTAAACTTTATATCATGATTCTTGTAAACATTTCATTTAAAGTGCAACATATTGAGAAAATTAATCCAAAACTAATTCACTAACTAAATGGCACAATCTAAGAAATGTTCTGATATATTCAGAGAAACTTACTAAATCTTTATTTTTCTGCCTTGTGTTCTTATAAAATCACAGGCCCTAGCCCATTTGGCTCAATAATTAGAGCATTGGAAGGGTCCCAGATTCAATTTTAGTCAAGGGCACATATCTGGGTTGCAGGCTCAATCCCAACCCCGGTTAGGGTGTGTGACGGAGGCAACCAATCAATGTGTCTCTCTCACATTGATGTTCCTCTCTCTCTATCTCTCCCCCACCCTTCCACTCTCTCTAAAAATAAAAATTAAAAAGTAATGGAAAAGCCCTAACCGGTTTGGCTCAGTGGATAGAGCATCGTGCGGAGTGA
>NW_005361763.1:129634-137429 GCF_000412655.1 Myotis brandtii | reverse complement strand
TGTTTCTAACTCTCTATCCCTTTCCCTTCCTCTCTGTAAAAAATCAATAAAATATATTTTTAAAAAATCAATGGAAAAATATTCTCAGGTGAGGATTAACAAAAAAATAAATAAATTTCATCACAGCATTCTTTTTGGAAGTGGTTTTAGAGCTAACATTTACTGGGTGCTTGCCATATTCTACACACTATTCTATGTGCTCCACATGTGTTTCAGTTAGTTGTTGCAACCATCGTATGAGATAAACCTTATTAACCGCCTTTTTTCATACATAGTTAAGGAAATGAGGCACAGAGAAAATAATTAAAATAATTTAACTGTTTCAAGGTCACACGACAGGTCTGGATTTGAATCAAAGCTGAGTCTGCCTTTCCTAGGTTATGTGGCACCTCTCCTTCAAAGCTATAATGGCAGTCAGACCAACTCTCCCTGTGAGTAGATTCATTTGGTGGGAAGAATTCACCAAAAGTGGAAGATGTAAGGGTCAGGAGAAAAATGAGGTAGGGAAAGTAGTCTATACTTTTGAAATATATAATTACTCTAAAGTATTATTAAGTAAAAAGGGTACTGCGTGTGGTGATATCAGATAATTCAATATGAGATTTGCCAAGCTCTCACCCTGTAAGGAGGTAGAGGGAATAAAAAGATGCATGAATCATTATTGCCTTAGAGGTGCCTGTAGTCTAAGGCAGAGCAACAATGACAAATAATGAACATGTATCCCAGGCTGACAAGATAAATCCTACTCTTAAGGCGTCAGTACTGTGAGATCATAGCAAGAAAAATGAGCAATCCTGAGTGCATGGTGCAGCGAACTTCAAAGAGGAGCAGGCCTTGGAGCTGAGCTTTGGAGGATGAGCAGGGTTTTCACTAAGTGAAGCAGCAGGGAACGCATAGCCTGGGCGTGAGCGAAGGGTGGAGATGCCGCAAGTCGAAGAACAGTCAGGTGTGAATACTGCATGAGTGGAGAGCAGTGTGGGACATGTGGCAGGAGAGGCTCTGGAGGGAGGGCCCTCTCTCCTGATCGTGGAGGGAGGGCCCTGAGTGCCACCACACTGAAGTGTCTAAGCTTAATTTTGTAGGTAATGGGATTTGGCTTGTGTTTTGAGACTTACTGTGAGCTTTTTGAAAGTGAAAACAAGGTCCATGTCTTTTTTTTTTTTAATTAAATCTTTATTGTTCAGATTACATTTGTTCCTCTTTTTTCCACCCCCCATAACTCCCCTCCTCCCAGTTCCCGCCCCACCCTCCGCCCTCACTCCCCCCCCACTGTCCTCATCCATAGGTGCACAATCTTTGTCCAGTCTCTTCCCGCATCTCCCACTCCCCTTTCCCCCCCAAGAATAGTCAGTCCATTTCCTTTCTATGTCCCTGATTCATTATAATCACCAGTTCATTCTGTACATCAGATTATTTATTCACTTGATTCTTAGATTCACTTGTTGATAGATGCATGTTTGTTGTTCACAATTTGTATCTTTACCTTTTTCTTCTTCCTCCTCTTAAAGGATACCTTTCAGCATTTCATATAATACTGGTTTAGTGGTGATGAACTCCTTTAGCTTTTCCTTATCTGTGAAGCTCTTTATCTGACCTTCAATTCTGAATGATAGCTTTGCTGGATAAAGTAATCTTGGTTGTAGGTTCTTGCTATTCATCACTTTGAATATTTCTTGCCACTCCCTTCTGGCCTGCAAAGTTTCTGTTGAGAAATCAGCTGACAGTCGTATGGGTATTCCCTTGTAGGTAATTGAGTCTCTTTCTCTTGCTGCTTTTAAGATTCTCTCTTTGTCTTTTGCTCTTGGCATTTTAATTATGATATGTCTTGGTGTGGTCCTCTTTGGATTCCTTTTGTTTGGGGTTCTCTGCGCTTCTTGGACCTGTAAGTCCATTTCTTTCACCAGGTGGGGGAAGTTTTCTGCCATTATTTCTTCAAATAGGTTTTCAATATCTTGCTGTCTCTCATCTTCTGGCACCCCTATAATTCTGATATTAGTGCGCTTGAAGCTGTCCCAGAGGCTCCTTACACTATCTTCATATTTTCGGATTCTTTTTTCATTTTGCTTTTCCGGTTGGGTGTTTTTTGCTTCTTCGCATTTCAAATCTTTGACTTGATTCTTGCGCTCCTCTGGTCTGCTATTGGGTGTCTGTATAATATTCTTTATTTCAGTCCGTGTATGCTTAATTTCTAGTTGGTTCTTTATCATAGCATCGAGGGTCTCATTAGTTTTCATGGATGGATGGATGGATGGATGGATGGATGGATGGATGGATGGATGGATGGATGGATGGATGGATGGATGGATGGATGGATGGATGGATGGATGGATGGATGGATGGATGGATGGATGGATGGATGGATGGATGGATGGATGGATGGATGGATGGATGGATGGATGGATGGATGAATGGATGGATGGATGGATGGATGGATGGATGGATGGATGGATGGATGGTTGGTTGGATGGATGGATGGATGGATACATGAAAAATACAATAGAAGCCTTAGAAGTAAAAATGACAGCATGTGATGCCTAATTGGATAGTTGAGCCTCAGAAGAGAGTCAATTTGACTTGAAGGTTCCTAGCACAGATTATAAGAAATACATACGGATGAGCAGTTTGAAGAGGTGAGAAATATTTTAATAAACCTGGTATCCTTAGGCAAGCTTCTTCTAGGGTTTTGCTCAGGGATAGCAGATGAACCAATGTCCTTGGGCCTACAGGGAGGGGTGGAAAAGGGTAACTTTTTTTGAAGCTTTCTCCTATCCTAACCTCAGGTTTACCCAAGGTAGCCATCCCCGCTTCCCTCTTGACTCACCTCCTTTCTTCTTTAACATTACACACAACCACTGCTACCCCACAGGCCCACAGGCCTGGAGAAAGAATCAGGCCGGGCAGAAATGTCATTTTAGGTTATACAACTTCTTATTAATCTTATTATATTCTGTCTGTTTTTTCTGGCATTTTGAAAGTTTGCATAGATTACTGTACTCTTTGAAGGCAAAGGACCAAGTACACGAAAAAAAGGTGGAAGGAGCTTTGCCCAAGAGAAAGAGTGGAAAGTAATACACCCACAGTAATACTCAGTTAAATTTAACTGTTTACCCAGGGTTACCATTCAAACCGTAAGGAATTTTTGTGCGTTTATTTGAACCAAACTGTCAACTATTGCCAGGAAGCAAAATCTCAACAAATTAAGATAATGCTCCAGAGAATGGCGATTTTTTACCTAGTTTTATCAATTTCCATCAAAAGAGGAAATGTAAGTGGAGGAGACGTTACATGAAATCCATTGGTGACAGATTAGGGATGTTGGAGAAAGTAAAGTAGGAGGGGTAACTCTGGGATTGGATAAAAAGTGAAATGATAGACACATGCTTCTTTTACTAGACTCTTAGGTACTCTAGTTCTCTCAAAATCTCAACAAATTAAGATAATGCTCCAGAGAATGGCGATTTTTTTACCTAGTTTTATCAATTTCTATCAAAAGAGGAAATGTAATGGAAGAGACGTTACATGAAATCCATTGGTGACAGATTAGGGAGGTGGGACAAAGTAAAGTAAGAGGGGTAACTCTGGGATTGGATAAAAAGTGAAATGATAGACACATGCTTCTTTTACTAGACTCTTAGGTACTCTGGTTCTCTTATAAAGACACAGCACTCAAAGAGCTCACAGTTTAATCAGAAAATCCAGACAAATAAATGAAATTAATAAAGCTTCAGTGGTAGCCGAGAGAAAGTACTTAACATCTGTGGTGTGGTCAGGTCAGTACTAGCTGAGATTCTAAGAGTGTGCCTAGTAGTAGATGAAGTCTCTACATCACATGTTAATTTAATTCTTGATTAAGGCAGAAGTGATATGACTGCATTTTTTTTAACTTTTGAAAAAAAATTGATTTCAGAGAGGGACTGTTAGAGAGAAAGAGATACCGAGAGAAAGTACTTAACATCTGTGGTGTGGTCAGGTCAGTACTAGCTGAGATTCTAAGAGTGTGCCTAGTAGTAGATGAAGTCTCTACATCACATGTTAATTTAATTCTTGATTAAGGCAGAAGTGATATGACTGCATTTGTTTTAACTTTTGAAAAAAAATTGATTTCAGAGAGGAACTGTTAGAGAGAGAGAGATAGAAACCTCAGTCATAAGAGAGAATCATTGATTGGCTGCTTCCTGCACACCCCGCACTGAGGATTGAGCCCACAACCTGGGCATGTGCCCTAACTGGGAATCGAACCGTGACCTCTGGGTTCATAGGTTGATGCTCAACCACCAAGCCACACCCAGCCGGGTAAAACTGCATTTTTTTTTTTTAAAAAAAACTGCATTTTAAGACTTCCTTTGCATTGCTTTCTGGGCTAAGGTTGATGCTCAACCACCAAGCCACACCCAGCCGGGTGAAACCGCATTTTTTTTTAAACTGCATTTTAAGACTTCCTTTGCATTGCTTTCTGAGCTGTCTGATTCATGTATTTTTTCTACTAATTGAAGATTCAGAGATTATATCCTGTCATATGACAACTTCCAGATGGGGTTAGCCAATATTCTAAGAGTAAATTCATACATTTCTTAAATGAAAAATAAAAAGCAGCCTTCAAAATAACTCAAATATAAAACATGTTATCATAATGGACAAACTTTCCGAAAAGCTGGCATGTGGATCAAAATTTAATATACTATTAATGGTACCCATGGAATTCCCAGTAAAGACTATTAGTAAAATGTATGACTATATATACAGAAATGTAGCTACTAATTACAGTACTTTCAGATTAAAATCACATGAAGCCTTTAAGAGAATGACATGTATTTTCCATCCCAGAAAATATCGCTATTTATCAAAAAGCAGGAAATAGCAGAGGATTGTGTGTCCAGTTTCAGTAAACAAGAGATTTCCTGAAGCTAAACAGGAATGCTGATCAATGGCCTCATTGAACTCTCCTGCCAGACAACCAGCCTTAAGGCAAACCTGCCTTCTCTTATGACAAAACCTAAACTGTGACTCAAGAGCAAATGATGATGGTAAATAAAACAGAGTTCACCATGATTTAGCAGAATATTCTAGCCTTCGGAGGGAAACAGAACTAGCCTTACACAACATCACAAATCATAATTATTCAGAAGGTTTCTCCTTGGATCTTTGTTGATCACCCAGATTGCAGTAAGTCCTCTAGAAAGAAAAGGCTCTCCACCTGAGGACTACCCACTTGTCTGTCCACAGAATTTAAACAAAATGTAATTGCATTTGTTGCAGGTATTTTAGTTTTGTTTAGGTGAAGAGAAATATGTTTCATCTTTTTATAAAAAATAAAATGGGGTGAGGGGGGAAACACAAAATTTTACTTAACACTGTATTTATTCAGCTTTGGTCCAAAGAAGGGAAGAATCCAGGTAGGAAAGGAGAGGGATAAAAATGAGAGAATTAAAGCTAAAAAGGAACCTATTCTCAATAATGCATTTAAGGAAAACTGTTTAACTTGAAAAGATTGAGTTGAGAAAGGAGCAAAAATGGGGAGCAAGGAAGGTGTTAGAGGAGAAATACTTGCACGGATGTACATCTCACAGGGCGGTACACATGGTAATGGGGTAAGGACAGGATGAAGCAAAAGTCTAGAAACAGTAATTAAGCAGAAGGATGTAAATACTTAGGAAATAAGTAGGTGTTAACTATAAATAAGTATGGATGAGTTCACTAGAATCATGCCATTTTAGTGGATATAATTTCCTTCTATAACAGGGTTATTAAATCAATACATCAAGGGAATACTTCCATTGATTTGGGATATATCTGACCAACTCTCTCCTAATACTTTTATGAATTAAAAAGCAAAAATTTAAGTTGGATGTTGGCCACAGTAGATGGGTGGGTACACAGTTGTATAACCATACCCAAAGCATATTACTTAACAGAGTAATGTCAATCCATTCATCCATTCTCCAATTAGAAACTCTTAGTAGCTACTATGTTAAGCCTTAGAGATTCTAAGAAGACCAAGCTGTGGTCTCACAATCTATGAAAGGAGAAGCAGTTCTATTACAAAAAAACAACAACTGCTCAGCAACTATGAGAGTAATCAGCATTAGAGGAAAATCTTTAGTGAGAAGACACAGTGTTCTTTGCAAGCCTATTTTATTCAAACATTTTTACCAATAATATATCTAAAGCAAGAAAGGACTTATCACTTTTGTAGATGTCATAAAAAACGTAATAGAGATAACTGTACATTGGTAGATAAAAGTAAGAAATCAAATAAATTGCAATGGTTGGAATGAAGGTCTAAAGCCATGATGAATTAAATAGAAATAAATTCAGTGATCTACATTTAGGTTAAAAACTATAACCAGATAAATATAGGACCTGGGAGACCCAACTTGACAGCAACTCATGTGAAAGGAACGTGACTCTTAGTCAAACACAAAGTCAGCGTAACTTAGCTGTAAAATGTAATGGATGAAAACACTTGTGTAATTTGAGGCTGTATTTGTGGTCTCACAATCTATGAAAGGAGAAGCAGTTCTATCACAAAAAACTGCTCAGCAACTATGAGAGTAATCAGCATTAGAGGAAAATCTTTAGAGAGAAGACACAGTGTTCTTTGCAAGCCTTATTTTATTCAACACTTTTACCAGTAATATATCTAAAGCCAGAAAGGACTTATCACTTTTGTAGGTGTCATAAAAAACTTAATAGAGATAACTGTACATTGGTAGATAAAATAAATCAAATAAATTGCAATGGTTGGAATGAAGGCCTAAAGCCATGATGAATTAAATATAAATAAATTCAGTGATCTACATTTAGGTTAAAAACTATAACCAGATAAATATAGGACCTGGAAGACCCAACTTGACAGCAACTCGTGTGAAAGGAACGTGACTCTTAGTCAAACACAGAGTCGACATAACTTAGCTGTAAAATGTAATGGATGAAAGCACTCATGTAATTTGAGGCTGTATCATCAAAGCAGTGCAGCCAAGCCAAGGAGCGTTATGATACTACATTCTGTGCTGGCAAATATGATTCTGCAGTGTGACATATTAGAGAGGATTCCACAGGAGGAGTTTTTATATGAAACCTCTGCAGTGTGACATATTAGAGAGGATTCCACAGGAGGCAACCAGGAGGAGTTTTTATATGAAACTCATTCATTTTATATTTTTAAAAATATGTAAGGAAATGGAGCTCTAGTGTCTACAGAAAAGAAGATGTAATGAGACATGTAATTGTTTTCTTTAATAATAAATATAATGGTTCAATGAAATCCCAGAGAATGAAATGGGAACAACTAACTTTTCTGTTGGGATTTGTTCTTTGCAAAGAACTATTTATACATTATAATTTGGTTCTCATTATGACCCTGAGAGTTAGGCCATGGAGGCACAACCAATTGCTATTTTATAGGTGAGGAAAGATGTTCAGAAAGGTTGGGGCTTGCCTAAAGTGAGCACATTGGGATCCAAATTCCAGTTTTCTAATCCCAGACCTGTGCTTTTCACATAATAGCATAATGTCCTTCCACCCAGAAGCACATTTCATCTCAGTATAAGGAAAGCTTTTCTAATAATATGGGCCACAGAATTAAAAAACAGACTATCTCACAAATTAATGATCTCCCTTTCCCAGAAAAAGGCAAACAAGGGCTGAAGGACTTTGTGTCTAGGACATTTTGGAGGTGATTTCTTTTTTAAAAAAATTTCTTTATTGATTAAGGTATTACATATGTGTCCTTATCCCCCCATTGCTGCCCTCACCCCCCCTGTTGTCTGTGTCCATTGGTTATGCTTATATGCAT
>NW_005361763.1:125522-129373 GCF_000412655.1 Myotis brandtii | reverse complement strand
TGGGCACTTAGGCTGTTTCCAAATCTTAGTTATGGTAAATTGTGCTGCTATGAACATAGGGATGCATATATCCTTTCTGATTGGTGTTTCTAGTTTCTTGGGATATATTCCTAGAAGTGAGATGACTGGGTCAAATGGGAGTTCCATTTTTAGTTTTTTGAGGAAACTCCATACTGTTCTCCACAGTGGCCATTCCCACCAGCAGTGCACGAGGGTTCCTTTTTCTCTGGATCGGATCCTCGCCAGCACCTGTTGTTTGCTGATTTGTTGATGATAGCCATTCTGACAGGTGTGAGATGGTACCGCATTGTCATTTTGATTTACATCTCTCGGATAATTAGTGACTTTGAGCATGTTTTCATTCATAGGTGCTGGAGGTTGAAGCAAACAACAGTTAACATTGGAAGGCGAATGGACTTTGATATCCAGCAGGGATGAATCAGCTGTGACTGCAATGGCTCGAGGGCGATTTCCTGACCTGATAATCTTTACATTGTATACCAAACTTTACCTTTGATCTGCCTGTATGCATTGCTAAAGGGAAAATGTGTATTCAAGTAAATAAAAAGCAGACCAGGCCAGAAGTGTGTGCCTCTTCAGGAAAGAGGTCTCCACCTGACCCCCAATGCCTTCTACATTCATATTTCTTGTATAGCATTTCATTTCTGTGTTGGCCCCTCCTTCAGATCCTGAACCTAGCCCCAAAGGCCATGGCACATAGGGAAGGTAGTTCCCTAAATCCACTCCAATAAATGTTTACCATGGGGAAAGAAAGTAAGAAAAGAAGGAGGAAATGAAGGAAGGAGAAAAGGAAGTAAGGCAGGGGGAAGGAAGGGAGGAAAGAAGGAAAGGAGGAAAGAAAGAAGGAAAGAAGGTTGGTTTTAAAAGATTCAACTTGTCCATGGACTCCATTCATTCAGCCAAGAGTCACTGACCACTCACTATGTGGTACTAGATCCTGAAATAGTGGTAAGCATACAAGACTTGAAAATAGAAACCTTGGTGTTAAGTACTAGTTCTCTCAGTTATTATCTATGTGCTTTTTTTTTTTAGTATAAATTTTCCCATATGTCAACTGAGGGTTATAAAATCCACCTCAGGAATTGTAAGGATTGGATGAGATAATATTTCTAAAGTACTAAGCACATAGTAGGAGCTCAATAAATATTAGTTATTTCCCCCCTTTAAGTATGAGAGGTACCTAAAGTGCCTTGGAGAGAGTTTGTATGAATTGAATACGGCAATAAGACAGGACCTGGACACAGAGAAGGTGGAGGGCAAGCAGAACACCTCTTGGTGTTCATGTGACTTAGCTGGTCTGATGGTGACCACGCTGGCTCAACTGTCAGAACTTGGCTAGAGATCCTGGCTAGGCTGCTGATCAACTGAAGGCTGTCTCCATGTCATTCCCTCTTCGCCAACTCCGTCCACACCTTTGGGGACCCCTGGACCCTGCTGGGGCTGGACCCCAGCACAGGACCTGGACACAGAGAAGGTGGAGGGCAAGCAGAACACCTCTTGGTGTTCACGTGACTTAACTGGTCTGATGGTGACCACGCTGGCTCAACTGTGTAAGAATATACACAAGCCTAGAGTACAACATGCTCCGAAACTTTATCTGAGCTTGAATTCTCAATCTCAGATTTATGTCTTTTTGTTGATGTTTGTACATTGTTGAGCAAATTTTACTAGTTTCTTATTCTTAGAAAGTATTGTAGGAAAAGCGATATCTGTCAGTTGGATGTTCTTATAAATAAAATGGACATGGGGGTTTGCTTTATAATGATTTAGGCATCCAAAACATTATCCATCTAAACATGCTTATAATCAGAGAAAAATAAATTATTTGCTGAAAAATGATGAATTTTCCACTTAGTAGATTAACCAGTTGCACATTTCTGTTTTGAAAATCAAGATTCTTGGCTATATCTAGAGCGGCTTATGATGTAATGTTTTGGATAATTTTGCCAACTTTATGTTCTGGCCAGAAATAAGAAGACATCAGGAGACAATGGCTCAGCTGGTTGTGAAAGACTCTGGGCTCTGATACATAAGCTCACCCAGCTATGGAAACCAAGTTTGAAAACAAAGACTTGTTCAGCCTTGCTGAGCTACTCTTCCAGAAATAAGACCAGGTGAAGGGTTTATTTTTTTTCCTGTTTTGCTTTAACATATAAATTAAATATTTGCCTACTTCTCACTTTAAATGATTAACAAAAACTGAATTCTTATTGAATACAGCCTGGTTTACTCACATTCATCTCTAACTATGTACCCAGAAGGGTAAAAGATACCAAAGAAATGTAAGTAAATATATGCTTAGATGTTTTCCCATGGTAAAAATATATATTTAATATACACAATATTTCATATGTATTAAAGAGCAATAAAAATGTATTTGATGTTTAAAACAATAAACATTTACAATGTACCTCACGCCTTATATAACATAGACACATATATTGGCTTGAGAAACTATAGTCTGATGGAAGTGGAGGGTGTCAGATATAGACAAACTTGCTTTTAACAGTATAATGTAAGATGGGTTTTGTTAAAGTTTAGGACTAGAGGACTATAGGCTATGACAAGATAAAATTGTTTATCTGTGTTTACACACACACACACACACACACACACACACACACACACACGCAGAAGTTTCCAGCTTTCAGAAAAAGCTGTCTTATTGAGCCAAGCAATAACCTCTCCAAATAACTTAAAAACCATATAATGCAAAGTTTAACAAGAAATGCAAAACATAAATTCACTTTCTAACATATTAAGAATCAAAACAACAATTCTCAACTTTCAAATACCTAGGATTTACCTGGGAACATACTTCTTCAATCACAGACTCCAAAGTCTTAAAACTCCCTGAACAAACAATATAAATTCTTATAAAAATCTCTATGAAACCCAGCCAGCATGGTGCAGTGGTTGAACATCGACCTATGAGCCAGGAGATCACGATTCGATTCCCAGTCAGGGTACATGCCCAGGTTTCAGGCTTGATCCCCAGTGTGGGGCATGCAGCAGGCAGTCAATCAATGATTCTCTCTCATCACTGATGTTTTTCTCTCTCTCTCTCTCTCTCTCTCTCTCTCTCTCTCTCTCTCTTCTTTCTTCTCTGCAATCAATGAAAATATTTTTTAAAAATGTTTAAATCTTTATGAAATAACTGTTTTAAAAATCAAAATAACTAGCCATGATAATTATCACATTTCCTCCTTTCATTTTATCCAGATGTTAACATTAACTGCAAAAGTGATGAATTGGGATAATTTCTAAGAGAAATTTTCTGACACGAGCATAATTTGGATGGTAGAATACATTATTAAAAAAGAGAGTCTTTTTTTTCTGGTATAATTAGGTTATGACTACATGATATCAAAACAACCATTTGAGTGAGGTAAGGTGATTCTACTTACCGAATATTTTCTAAGGAGAATCTATTATGTATATAACCCTATGGTAGATACTTGATGGGGGTGAGGAAAGGAGATGGGGTGATTGCCTGAGTGAGGTCTAAGGCATTGAGGAATCTCAATCATTGCCTTAGAGAAAACACATAAAACAGGTGCATATGAAACAATAAATGTATGCTATAGATCAGTGATGGTGAACCTTTTGAGCTCGGCGTGTCAGCATTTTGAAAAACCCTAACTTAACTCTGGTGCCGTGTCACATATAGAAATTCTTTGATATATGCAACCATAGTAAAACAAAGACTTATATTTTTGATATTTATTTTATATATTTAAATGCCATTTAACAAAGAAAAATCAACCAAAAAAATGAGTTCACGTGTCACCTCTGACACGCGTGTCATAGGTTCGCCATCACTGGCCTAA
>NW_005361763.1:124848-125286 GCF_000412655.1 Myotis brandtii | reverse complement strand
AAACAAAGATTTATATTTTTGATATTTATTTTATATATTTAAATGCCATTTAACAAAGAAAAATCAACCAAAAAAAATGAGTTCGTGTGTCATAGGTTCGCCATCACTGCTATAGATAGTAGGCATTGGATTAGTTTAACAGACCTTAATGTGCTCTGGATTGATCTAGGAAAAGAACAAGAGTTGGAACCTGAAGAATAGAATTTGCATGGTTAGAGACAAGAGGAAAACAGTTATTAGCAAAAGCCCAGCACACTATTTTGTTTCCCAGGCTGCTAAGTAGCCAGGTTGAATTGAATTGCTGTTTTGGGGTTACCAAACCACAGCTCTACTTTTTCAACAGTAAAAACAAGTAAACAGGAGAACCAAGATGGCGGCATAGGTAAACACCGGAGTTTGCTGCCTTGAACAACCACTTCAAAAATACAACTAAAAGAC
>NW_005361763.1:110152-122836 GCF_000412655.1 Myotis brandtii | reverse complement strand
TATGTAATATCTTAATCAATAAAAAAATATATTAAAAATAAATAAATAAATAAAAGGGGGGGAAAATAAATTTCCATATAGAAAGAAGAATTTCTGTAGGTAGGCAGACAAAACATTTCCTCTCTGAATACCCCTGGGATTTAAATTATAAATATATTAAAAATAAATAAATAAATAAATAAAGGGGAAAATAAATTTCCATATAGAAAGAAGAATTTCTGTAGGTAGGCAGACAAAACATTTCCTCTCTGAATACCCCTGGGTTTATTTAAATTAATAATCAGATGAAAATAGCAAACATTTATTGAGCACATATCAGACACTATATTATTCCAAGCACTTACATGTTGTGAGAATACTGTGAGGTAGGAACTCTTCCCACCATAGCATCACGGTTCCTAATAGCCCACAACTCTCTAAAACTAGAGATTTTAAATCAAAGATTAATTTCATTTATGCATTATCAGTACTTCCTATTTTTGTGCATCAAAGAAGTTTACTTTAACAAACTAGACCTGAAAGGATGGTAGAAGCTACGTGAAGTGTGGTGTGGCTGATTGAGCTGCCTGGCACAGCTTATCTGAGGGCAGTAAAACTGCGGTGACCGCACAGGTGGCAGCCGAGAGTCAAGAGGGGCAGAGGTGGTGGCCCCAGGAGCACTGGCCGGTTTCTAGCCCTGGATACAGGTGCAGCAAGATCTTCCACGCTGTGTCATCCTTTTGGTGTTCGGGGTGAGGGGAGAGCGTTTCTCTGAAGCCAAGTTTGAGGTTTTGAGGCTGAGGAACACGTAGTTGAGTATGATAGTGACTTTGCTGAACTTGAGGACATCACAGCAGATGCTGTTACTGAAGCTCCTCAATGGGTGATTACCACTGAAGATGATGAAGACAAAGCAGCTGTGGAGTTGGGAAGGTCGGATGAAAACCAAAGAGATTTTGAAGATGCAGATATCCAGGAGGGAGATACTGAGAGTGAGTCATCCAACAATGAAGAATTTGAAGGTTATGAAGACAAATAGAAACTTCTAGAAAAATAAAGACCCAATAACAATTGTTGATGTTCCTGCACACCTCCAGAACAGTTGGGAAAATATTAGCTAGAAACTAGAGGTCCAGTGCACGAATTCATGCACAGGTAGGTCCCTCAGCCTGGCCAGCAATTGGGGCCAATGGGGGCCATCTTGCCCAGTCCCGATCGGTTGGCCGGCTGGGGAGGGACCAGGGGAGGGCTCCAGGGCATGTCTGGCCCTCTTGCCCAGTCCCCATCAGCCGGACCCTAGCAGCAAGCTAACCTACCGGTCAAAGCATCTGCCCCCTGGTGGTCAGTGCATGTCATAGCGACTGGTCAAGCAGTCAACCTATCGGTGGGACACTTAGCATATTTCACTTTTATTATATAGGATTTTGATGGTGACTGGTATGCTTCATTGGGAAGAATAAAAGCAGTCCCCTTGCTCGGTCCTGGTTTGACACTCAGACAGAGCTTTCAGAGAAGAGCTTAGCCTTAGTAGGAGCATCAAGCACAGGAAAGCTGAACCAGGAGAATGAGAAAGCTGAACCCTGGGGCCTTCTGGTCGAGTGTGCTGTGAAGGGATGCCTGTCAGCTCAGGCTCCTCAGGAGACAGAACTTACTGAATGTCCTGGCCCAGATGGTGACACCCGTGAGTGATCAAGTGCAAACAAAAGTGACCATGAATGATGAGGCCCTGGATACCTACTAAGTGTTTGCTGTTGGCACTCAGAAAGCCTTGGTGAGACTGCAGAACGAGATGCAGGAGTGGGTATTGTGACAAACATACGTCTGGAGCAAAGTATGGACTGCCAGACTCCTTGGCCATGCTGTCAGGTTGGAGAAGTCACAGGGAATGCCAAACACAAAGGTTCACTTGCTAACACACTATGCTGACAAGATTGAATCCGTTCATTTTTCAATCAGTTCTTGGGTCCAGAAATTATGCAAGAGGAAGGTCACCCTTTAAAACTACCTGACACAAAGAGGATTACTGTTTGCATTTCATGTGCCTGGCTCAGGATACATTTACCCAAAGGATATGGGGGCTTTGCTACCTCCGATGAACATGGTGATGTATTCCAGTGACAAAGCCAAAGGAGTTCTGACTCAACAGAGGAGGCAAACAAAAATCAGATAAGAACAGAGCTAAAGTCCAAGAGATCATCTAGAAGCTGAAGCAAGTGCAAAGGCCAGAAGTGGCACAGTCTCAGTGTGAGGAGAAGAAAAGAGCAGAGAAAAACAAATCATAGATGAGAAACAGCTCAGGCTGGAGGAAGCTGTCTTGAGTGAGGTGTGAGCAAAAGAAATTGGAAAAGAAGCAAATGAAAATGGCCAGTGTTCTCAGTGGTTAGTGTAGGTCCCCATACCGAAGGGTCATGGGTTCAATTCCTGATCAAGGGCACATATCGGGGTTGCAGGTTTGATCCAGGCCCTGGTTGGGGCACATGCGGGAGGCAACCAATCAGTGTGTCTCCTTTACATCAAGGTTTCTCTCTCTCTTTCCCCTTCACTCCATTCTCTCTAAAAATAAATGAAAAAACAATATATATCCTCTTGTGAGGATTAACAAAAAAAATTCAAACACTCCCAGTGACTGCGAAATCTCTCTAAAAATAAATGAAAAAACAATATATATCCTCTCGTGAGGATTAACAAAAAAAAAATTCAAACACTCCCAGTGACTGCGAAATCCTATTTCCTCATCTGCTATTTTTTGTTTGAAGTTTTACTGAGGTTATATGTAGATACATTGGAAGGATGCTGTTTCAGTAATTTTCTTCTAGGTAATAAAGTTATTTTGATTGTTTCATGAAAGAAATGATATATGAATTATGAGTAGTCTTAAAATATTTTTAAAATTACAACATGAATCATCTGTGCTTTTAGTGTTTAAAACTAGGCAGTTGAAATGGCTGGCTATAAAAATAACTCTAAACAAAGATTCCACAAATAACTGTTGGAATTGCACAATAAACATTGCTTAGTGTTTCTTTCTTTTTAAAAAAGGCAAGGAAATAACTATTTTTCATGAACAGTGTATTCAATCAATTGAAATGTAAATTTGAAGAGTTACAATCAGGAAATTCCCATTGAATGTTCAATACAAACTTCACATATATATGCCTTATGTATACATTTTAAAATTATTACTGTTGATGAGAAGCAAAGTATATAAACTTATATCTCAGTCTCAGAGAAAGAGAAGTCAAGTAATGTGGAACAGAGGAAACACAGAGAGCAATATCAGAAGAAAGCCACTTATGAATTGAACAAGCAAGGCCAAACATAGTAAACTAGTGACCTAATGTAAAAATGTATCTATTGCAATCATACATTTAAAAGGTAATAGACCAGATCTATCAATAACAAGCCAAGTGGGTTCAGGAGTTATAGCTTCTATTATTTAAACTTCCCAGCAGTTAAACACACACACACACACACACACACACACACACACACACACACACACACACACTAAAACAACAACAGATTTTTGCAGTGGAATTTTTGGATGATTCTTTTGGATAATATTAACAAATTCCAAACATCTCTGATCTTCCCCCAAATTTACTAAGCAAAAATTAATGACTTAAATGCCAATTCCACCCTTGTTTTGTAATTACAAGTTTCCCACAAACATTAGCAAGAATGTCTTCTTGGAACATTGGTTTCCCCACATATATACCAAGCAAGTTGTTTCTTCATCGACTGAAGAGGTTCAAACTGCCAATTGGCTTTAAAAGTTCATTAAATGGTCAGTTATGTGTGAGTCATAGTTGTAGAAATTTTAAGGTGACACATGTGTTAGACTAGTTTCCAGTCACGTCTAACAATCAATAAATTTGGAATTCTATGAATTCAGTTATGCATTTCACATAATCATTGCAGTATTGATGTTAATACCATTTAAAAGTACTGAACAGCATTTTAGATTCTATGACATGCTTTGCCATGCCTTACCTTATTAGGACTTTATGACAAACCTTGGAATTCATCCAGGTAAATCATCTGGCTTTGAATCCAGAGCTCTTCCTACAGCTAATAAGTAAGGGTTATGAAAAGGCAAAGAGAACAGTGGACTCTCAGTTACTAATGGACAGATTTTCTAGTTTATAGTGAACTGTTCTTATCCAGCCTGACTTTTGGAAGGGTCAGACCCACAAATTGGACATACAAATTCCCCTGCTATATTTTTCTCATCCAAGATAAAAACATGAACAGATCATCTTCTCAGAAGTATATAGAGTTTAATATTTAAAAGAAGTTGCTGTTCATTGAAATATTGATTTCTGCTGATCTCTCATTTACTTTTAGATATTTATGGGGATTCTCTTGACCATTTCTATTTTGTAAGTAGTTGAGTAATTTTCTAAATTTAGATTTTAAGTTGAAGGCCATGTCATTGCTAGAATATGGCTCATTGTACTTTTCTCTTCCTAGTTGCTATTATTTTCATTTAATGATTCTCTGGAAACTGGATTGTAGAGTGTTAGGTCGGCATTGACAGGAGACTGGCCAAGAAACACTGTGAGAATTTAAGAAATGTTATTGCATTCTCTCACAGTGGGCTGAGACCAGTGTGTTGGTGTTAGTCCCGAGGGGTGTGTTGGTATCAGCCCTGAGGGGGTGGTTAGGTTCTCTTGTATAGAGTAAAAGTATGCAAGGTAGGGTAAGGATGTGGGTTTCACCTGTTGGTCAAACAGAGGGGTGGGCATGAGTCAGTCAAGGGGGTCAAGGGAGGACGGGGATTCATCTTATCTTGCTGCAGAAGGTGCAGGCCATCTACCCCAAGCTATGGGAAAAGGCTTACCCTATATAATTAAGAGGTAATATGCAAATTGACCTTCACGCCCTCACATCACAAGATGGCCACCCCCACATTGTCACAAGATGGCCAGCAGGGGAGGGCAGTTGGGGGCCATCAAGAAGGCAGGGGAGTGGTTAGGGGGCGATCAGGCTGGCAGGCAGAAGCAGTTGGGGACATTAGACAGGCAGGCAGGCAAGTGGTTAGGAGCCAGCAGTCTCAGATTGTGAGAAGAATGCCCGACTGCTGGTTTAGGCCTGATCCCACATGAATTGGGTCTAAACCGGCAGTTGGACATCCCTCAAGGGGTCTCAGATTGGAGAGGGTGCAGGCTGGGCTGAGGGACACCCCCCGCCCCGGAAGAATTTCATGCACCAGGCCTCTAGTAAGAACATATATTTCAGAAAACATGTCCAATCAGGAGAGATTAAGAGTAGGTCACCCTAACCTAGAGAATATATAATTTTCCAATAAAGTAAGGCAATAAGTGCTTGTTTATACTTCTGAAGTATTTCTGGTTTTGTTTTTTTATTCTTTATATTATGCATATACAAAAAGTCTGAAGAATTTGCTTGTTTTCCCTTAGCCCTACTGTCTTTTTTTCATGCCCTTTTCCCAATCAAATACACAGGATAGACAGCTCATGGCACTTACAGCAATAGTTGGTGTCGTTTCATTTTGCATTTTCCATTATTCCCACACTCAAAGCTATACTCTTTATTTGTTTCACCTGTATATGAGCCATTCGGTGCCTGTATCTATAGGCATTTGCTTAGATAGATAAGATGTGGAAGTTATGGAAGGCATTCGTATTTTAATAATTGGAGGAAATAACATTCTAAGTAGTTCTGAGCAAATTGCACATAAATCTATACTGGGATTGCATTAAATTATAGCTTTTATTTTTATAAAAGCTTATATCACTTTAAAACACAACAGAGAGTTTCTAAATAATCATTTTTCTGAAGTCTTGCAGGTAATTACGTTTTAAAAATTATTATTTTTTAATATGTTTTTATTGATTTCAGAGAGGAAGGAAGAAGAAGAGAGAGAAACGTCAATGATGAGAGAGAATCATTGATTGGCTGCCTATGTGCCCACTACTGGGCATCAAACCTGAAGCCCAAGGAATGTGCTCTGACCAGGAATCAACCATGACCTCCTGGTTCATAGATCAACACTCAACCACTTGGCAACACTGGCCGGGCAGTAATTAACTTTTTTATGTTAAGGAAAGATATTTCATGATTGTTAGATGGACCTTGAAAATGAAGTTACCATACCATAAGCACAATAGTCATAATAAGGACAAAAGAGGCAAGCATGTTGACATAGACAAGCATGAAAGACCGGAGGAAGAAAGAAAGTGAAAAACAAAAGAATGTCTTCGAGAGCTAAGAGTAGGCCAGAAGGTAAAACAAAATAGGAGGTCTTAACTTAGCTTCTCTATTCTCTGTTCATGGGAATGTGAATCTGAAATTAAAAGAGGATAATTTCAAGAAAAAGGTGAGTAGCCAATCCTCCATACCCTATACTGGCTGAATGGCATCTGGAGTTTTATGTTTCTTTCTAGGTTCAATATTTTAAGAGGATTCAAAGGATAAAATATACCAAAGCAATAGTATATTCATTTGTTCATCCATGTATTCATTAATTCTTCTATAAACACTTCCTGAGCACCTACTTTATACTGTAACCCATAGTATATGTTACCAGATAGATTCATTCATTCATTCATTCATTCACTCACTCACTCATGCATGTCTATCATGTTCCAGGAATTGAACAAGTCAGTTAAGGTCCCTGCAATCACAGAACACCTGGATATGTTAAAGAAAACTTAAAATACAGTATAAAAACCACTGTATTAAAGAGTATGTAAGACATAGTAAAGCCTTTATAAAACACAGAGGACAGAGGACAGGATATGTCTGGAAGAGGAAAGGGTTTAACTTGGGCCTTAAAGAATGAGTAAATCAGTGTATGGAGAAAGGGAGGGAGGGTACCACCAGCAGCAAAGAACGGCAAAGTCACTGAGGTGCAAGCATACAATCAGGCTGCAGCAGGAATGAGGAGCAATTTGGTCATATGAGAAATTGTTAAAGAAAGTAGATTTTTAACCTGGAAAATAAGAGGCTCGTGGCTGGGGTATTATTACTGTCTTCAAATATCTGGAGGTATGTCACGTGTAAAAGAGCAATTCCATTCCATTGGGCAAAACCAGACGCACCCCATAGAAGCCTGAGAGAAATAAATACATCTAGAGTCAATGTCAGAAAAGCTTGCAATGAGAGTTGTTTCATATGGAATGAGAGGCCTTTTGTGGAAGATCGAATGACAGAAAATATTCAAGCAGAGGCTGAACAAATCATAGGTCTACAGAGCCATCTCCCCTACTGGGCTGAGCACTGACCTTTAAATCTAGTCCAATTGTTCAGACCAAATGTTCAGTATCATTGAGAACTAAGATCAGGTCGCAGTGTTCAGAGAGCACAGTAGAATCCTGGGGAGGAATGAGACCCTGATGAACGAAGCCAATGCTTTTATTCTACAGATGAGAAAATGGAAGGCTTGGTATGAGAAATGGCTGAGGTCGCCAAGCAAATCAGTAGCTACATTTGGATTAATCACCCCTTCAACTCCCTGTGTGGTAATCACTCCACCATATTACACTGTTGCTCTGATCAACTGCAGGTAGTATAGTGTTGTGCTGTGATCATACTGTATCTGTATTCCAGCAGTTGATACAATCTACATAATAATCTTCATACATCATGTAAATACATTAAGTAGGATAAATTACTGACTGGCTAAAAGGCCCCTCCCTAAAAGTAAGAAGCAACAATTTGATGCATCACTCCACCATATTACACTGTTGCTCTGATCAACTGCAGGTAGTATAGTGTTGTGCTGTGATCATACTGTATCTGTATTCCAGCAGTTGATACAATCTACATAATAATCTTCATACATCATGTAAATACATTAAGTAGGATAAATTACTGACTGGCTAAAAGGCCCCTCCCTAAAAGTAAGAAGCAACAATTTGATATACTAGTAGATGGGGGAGAGGGTCAATTGGCTTTGTCTATTTTTATTTGTAAGATTAAAATAAAGCAAATGTATAATTTGAGGACAAAATAGCTTAACAATGACTAATATAGTTAAAGATTCGTTGATATACTAGTAAAGTTTTCCTTAACTACAAATTCTATGAGGCAAAGTAAAACAAGACTACTACTCATTAAAGATATTGTAGGAGATACAAGCATGAAGATTTCTTTTTACTTTGAGAATCTATAGCGGTATAGATGATAGTTTTACAAAATGAGAGGCTCAAGTGACCAGAAAAAGTACTGGACTAGAAAGTGAATTTCTGAATTCAGGTTTAGACATGTTATTTATTATTCATTTAATCTTGGGAAAATCTTTGGGATCCAGTTTCTCTGACTCCAAAGAGAGAGGTTTGGACTAGATACTTAAATTCTTAGTTTAAAAAATACAATTTGGCCTTCAAGAATTTGATGCTTATCCTTATATCTCAAGTTCCTAAGCCACTGTAGGGTCTTAGTATGTATTTCCAGAATGAACAAATCAGTGTTACTTCTAATGCTCCACTGTATCCTATGACTACCACGGGAACGAGGGTGGAACAGGTTAGGGAAAAAGGTCTGCTGCACTGGGTCCAGGTGAAAATTCCTATTTGAAGGTTGGTTTTCCTCCTCCTCCCCCTACCCCTACCCCTCCCTCTTCTCTCCTCCCTTCCTTCCTTCCTTCCTTCCTTCCTTCCTTCCTTCCTTCCTTCCTTCCTTCCTTCCTTCCTTCCTTCCTTTCTTTTGTTAATCCTCACCCAAGGATATTTTTCTCATTGATTTTTAGAAAGAGTGGAAGGGAGAGGGAGAGACAGAGAGAAACATCAATGTGAGAGAGACACATTGATTGGTTGCCTCCTGCACGCACCCCAACCAGGGCCGGGGAACCTGCAACCAAGGTACATGCCCTTGAGCAGAATCAAACCCAGAACCCTTCAGTCTGCAAGCCAACGTTCTATCCACTGAGCCAAACTGGCTAGGGCAAGGTTGGTCCTTTTTCCTTTACTGAGAGGATGTGTATAATCAGCAAAGGAGAAAATATGCTTCCTTATGTAGCCTTCATTTACTTTTTTTAAATTATGAAAGTAATACTCATTGTATTACAGAAATAGGGAATGAAGTAAAAATCAAAACTGCTGGGTAATTCTATCAGCAAGAAGCTACCATGTTTCCTATTTTGGGATAGAGTCTTTCAGTCTTTTTCCTATACTTTTTTTCGAATAATATTTTTTAATTTTTCAATTAGAGTTGAGATTCCTATACATTTACATATACACTGGAGTAACCAATTGTACATTCTGCTTTAAAACTTGTCCCTTCCCCCTTTGATAATATAGCATGAGTTTTTAAAGGCAGGACACTCCATTGCATGAATATACATACTATAGCTTATACAGCCAATTTCCTATGCTTAAGCATTTTGGTTATTTCCTTTTTGCCCATCTATGAACTATGTTATGTTAAAATCTTTTGAAAATTTCTGATTTATTATTTAGGATAATTTGTTAGGCATTGAATTGCTAAGAGAGAGGATATAAACATAATTAAGGCTTTTAAATATATCTCGGTAAATGCCTCCCAGAGAAGTGTCCGCCAATTTATATTCCCTTCAGAAAAACAGAAGAATTCCTGTTTCCTTGCACTCTTATTGACAATGGGTATGAACAATTTAAAAAATTCTGCCTATTTGGGAGGCAAAAGGGCCATATTTATTTTAATATGCAGTTCTTGCTTTCATTTTTTTAAATAACTTCAATTGTGGATCAACATTAAAAATAGGGTTGTGGAATGTTAGCCACTCAGTGGAAAAAATACACAAAAGACAGACATCTTACACAGCAAAATCATTTAACAGATAAGTCTCTGTTAATCTTCATTTATTCATCTATTCTATGTATTAAGTGCTTTCCCTATGGGACTGAACGCTGGAGAAATAAGAGGCAAAAATATTTAAGGAGATGACAGTTTTTAAAAAGTATGTAAATTATACATTATGATACAGTGTTATCAACACTCTAGTAAAAGTATATGCAAAATTGGTAATACTCAAAGATGAGCAGGAAAGAATGTTTCTTAAAATTAATCAGATACAGAGTAAGGAGGCCAACCCTCATGTCTATGGTAGGCAGCAGAGATACAGGGTATTTCAGAAGCAAAGAAAGGTGCTACGGTTTTGGATATAAAGGAGAAGTGCCAATAAATACAACCTTAAATCATGATGTTAAAGACCAAGCTTACAACCAATTCATACATTAAAGTTAAAAAAGAATCATATCTCCCTTATTCAGCTGGAGGACTGTCGACATTTTTGCAATTATTGTGTAACACAGACAGTCAATGTAATAATCTTATGACCAAATTTAAAACAAATTACCAGTTAAGGGAAAAAAAGACTCATTTGTAAATAAAGATGCAAAGAGTTTAAACAAATGAAGCATCCATCCTTCAGGGAGCTTTTTTTAAGCTCTTCTGCATGGTTAATCGTGTGGTTTGCCTTTTTCAATAAATAAGGCAGCATCATTAGACATAACGTCAGCATGAAGAGCTCATGACTTATTCATCTCTGACATAACTTTAGAGTCTCATAGGAGTTTCCAACTGATCCAAAAAGTCTTCCTTCTGATCATGAGATTCGGTGGCTTCACGTATTTACTTTTCTTCCCATAAGAATTAACAAGTTTACTGGCAGATGTAAGAGCTGACATTACAGTGACTCCATTCTTCTCATTAGTAAATATCATTTATTCTTTGCCATTCAGAAGACATTTGGAACCCACTGCATTCAAAGAATATCATTTGGTTTTTCTTAGCATTTTACAAACACTTTGAAGTATCGTATCAATATGCACATCAGTCTTATCTCCCCTTCATAGAAGAAAAGGCAGCTATAGTAATCTCAAGGCCACATAGCCAGTAAGCAGCAACAAGAACTCAGAATAGAGATCTTTACACTCCAAGCCCAGAGCTTTCTCTACACTGTGCCTTCCTTACTGGTCAGTCCATCTCCAGCTTCTTCCTCTGCTGCTGTGTAATTCATGTTCTTAAAACACCAAAGTGCCCTCCTCCTTCATCAAGTCTTACCAGCTCTGAGAGGCCACCCTGACCATTTCAGTCCTCAGAATATGTTGCGCATGTTATTCAACTGGCACTAACTCAGAAAATGCTTAGTGGAATTTGTCATCAATCATGAAATAAATTTGTGTCTATTTAAAAGACACAGGCAGACTTTCTTCAAATCTCTTGAACAAGCAGCATCTCGCTCGATGGCCCCAGGCTAGCCTTAGTTCACAGCTTGGCCTCACCTGGATACTTCCAAGCCCAGCATAAGTAGCAGCCATCTACAGATTGCTTTGTAGCTCATGTTGGGTGGCCCCAGACAGAACACAGGCAGTGGCTGAATTTAGGATTGCACTTCCTGGGAGGCCTCAGATACAGCACACCCAGTGGACAGCTTCAGACCATGTGCAAGCATCACCCAACCTCCTCCACAAGTGACACACTCAAGAGGAAGAATCAGTGGGCAACAGAGCCCTTAAATGTAAGTCCCGCTCTATGGGGTGGGCCTCTGCACAGCCAAACCTCCACTGTAGTCAGAAGTCAGTGGTCAGTGGTTGCAGCCAGTCTTGAGGCTAATCAGCCTGGAGGTAAATCCCTCCCACTTAGGTGCCAACAGCAATCAAGGCTCAATGACAACAGGAGGGTGCATGCAGCCCTCACAAGGTCATACCTGGAGTGCCCAGCTGTGGTTATCAGGGAGGCTTTGCAACTGGACCCCACAGAGCACCTACTACATTAGGCCACTCCACAAAGCCCAGCAGCTGTACCTAATACATAGAAACAAACACAGAGAGGCAGCCAAAATGAGAAGACAAAGAAACGTGTCCTAAATGAAAGAACAGATCAAAACTCCAGAAAAAGTATTAAACAAAACGAAGACAAGAAAACTACCTGATGCAAGGTTCAAAACACTGGTTATAAGGATGCTCAATGATCTCAGTGAGAACTTTAGCAGAGAGATAGGAAACATCAAAACAAAACTAGAAAACCTGAGAAAGAACTAGTCAGAAGTGAAGAATATATGAACTGAAATGAAGAATAGATTACTGGGAATCAACAGTGGAGTAGATGAAGCAGATAATCAAATCAGAGATTTGGAAGATAAGGAAGCAAAAAACATCTACACTAATAAAAGAGAAACATGGTAATTGGCGTACGACCGCTACCCTTCCCATTGGCTAATCAGGGAGATATGCAAATTAACTGTCAGCCAAGATGGCGGCCGGCAGCCAGGCAGCTGATGCGAACAGGGAGGCTTGCTTCCTGCAGTGAAGGAGGACTCCAACGTTCCCCGCCTGCCTTGCCGGCCTCTGAGCTTCAGTTGGAAACATTGTAACATTTATAGAAGATAAACAAAACCCCAGAAACCTCCTGTCAGTCAGCCAGGATCTCAGAGCTGGAGTCGCAACATTGTTTCGAATACAGAAAACAAAGGCCAGAAACCTGCTTTCAGCAGCCGAGCCTCAGAGAGAAAGCCGGCTCTCAGCTCCAGTGACAGCCATAGAAGGTAAATAAATGCCAGAATAAAAAAAAAAAGAAAAAAAGGAGAGGTTTGGAGCTTCAGTCGCCCGCCAGCCTGAAAACGGCCCTCAGCCCCTCACCCAGACTGGCCAGGCACCCCAGTGGGGACCCCCACCCTGAAGCAACAAGATAGCGGCTAATTTGCATACTGAAGGCAGGCGGCAGCAGGCAAGGCTGTCTGCGGTCTGGGACCCGGAT
>NW_005361763.1:83722-109521 GCF_000412655.1 Myotis brandtii | reverse complement strand
CCACCCGGGAGCAGGCCTAAGCCAGCAGGTCATTATCTCCCAAGGGGTCCCAGACTGCGAGAGGGCACAGGCCGGGCTGAGGGACCTCCTCTCCCCCCCGAGTGCACAAATTTTTGTGCACCGGGCCTCTAGTCCAATTATAATAGCAAAAGAAAAAAGGAATCCAGAAAAATGAAGATAAGTGTAAGGAGCCTCTGGGACAACTTCAAGCATACCACCATTCACATCATGGGGGTGCCAGTGGAGAAGAGAGAAAGAAATTAAAAACCTATTTGAAAAAATAATAACAGAAAACTTCCCTAAACCGGTGAAGGAAATAGACATACAAGTCCAGGAAGCACAGAGAGTCCCAAACAAGATGAACCCAAAGAGGTCCAAACCAAGACTCACCATAATTAAAATGCCAAACGTTAATGACAAAGAGAGAATCTTAAAGCAGCAAGAGAAAAGCAGTTAGTTATCTACAAGAGAGCTCCCATAGACTGTCAGCTGGTTTTCAACAGAAACTGTGTAGGCCAGAGGGAGTGGCAAGAAATATTCAAAGTGATGAAAAGGAAGGACCTGCAACCAAGATTACTCTACCCAGCAAAACTATTATTTAGAATTGAAGGACTTATAAAGAGCTTCCCAGACAAGAAAAAGCTAAAAGAGTTCACCAACACCAAACCAATATTACAAGAAATGTTAAAGGGTCGTCTTTAAGAAGAAGATAAAAAAAAAAGAACAATAACATAGCAATAAATACATATATCAACAATTGAAACAAAATAAACAAGCAGAACAAAAAATATTACAGGAATAAACTGTTTTTGCATACTCACAACTGTAAATGTACTTTTGCCCACCCCTATATGTCTCTGTATTGAGATTTTACCTAGAATTGTATTTACTTTGGGACACTCCTTGGAACACTGCCATTTCATGAAGATCACCTATTGTTACAGAAGTACAAGAACATGGTCAATCTATTCTCCTTGAGTGTGTTCTTGATGTTATTCTTATGTCCTCCCCTATTACATTTATATTACATAGTTGTAATTATTACAAATTTAAAAAATGAAATAAGAAAATAAAGACAACACTGTGCCAGGTTACTAGTATACGAGACTACTCTGGTACTACTCAAACTTAAGTTCTATTCAGTCCCACAAACATTTATGACAACCTACTATGAGTCAGGCACTATGCTAAGAGCTGAAGACATGGTTTTTTCCTTCACCAAACTTAGTCTAATGGGAATGTAGATACAGAATGAGGCACAAGTGTGTTTATACTTCTTCACATGGAAAACATACTAATGAATAATAATATAAGGATAAACTCCTGTCTTGTGTACTCACAACTGTAAACTTACTTCTGCCCCTCCCTGTATATACATTTTTGATGTACATATGTGTGTGTTTTTCTTCATTTGTTAATTCAGTAAGCAAACTCTAATTTACAGGCCATGTGGGCACAAAAAAATAAATGAAACATGCTCCCTGTCTTTCAAGTAACTTGAAGTTTAGGAGAGATGACAGAGTTGTACAAGTTTTCATTCATTCAATAAATATGTTAAGTCCTTATAATGTGGTAGACACAGAGTAGGGAACACATGACTAACATGATCCCTGCTCACAGAGCTGCTTCCCCTTTAAGGATTATATCTCAATGGTAGATACTATAAACTAGAGTATTTTTTATCCTATGTAGTAAGTGAAGACTCCATCCATAGACTTCATTCATTCATTCATTCTTTTTTTAAATATATTTTTTAAAATATATTTTATTAATTTTTACAGAGAGGAAGGGAGATGGATAGAGAGTTAGAAACATCAATGAGAGAGAAACATTGATCAGCTGCCTCCTGCACACCCCCTACTGGGGATGTGTCCGCAACCAAAGTACATGCCCTTGACTGGAATCGAACCTGGGACCCTTCAGTCCGCAGGCCGACCCTCTATCCACTGAACCAAACCGGTTAGGGCCATTCATTCTTACAACTATTCCAACTCTCTCTTGACAGTTCTTTCATATCACCTTTTTTAGGCCAACTTTAGATAATAAACCTAAAACAGAATTACTATGGTAATTTTTTATAGTTCTAGTATAAAAATTTAGAATGATAATAATATTCATCTCATCTTATTCCATACTAAAATACCGGGGTGGGAGGTTGTTTTGGCTTTTATAGAGTAAAATATATTTCTAAAGAGATTTAGAATTTTCTCCCTCTATTACTTTGTCCACATGTTTGATAGGCCAAGGTGCAAATTTGGAAGCAGTGGTTTTCAAAATGTGCCAGTCAGAGAGCTAGGGGTTCCTTTGAGGATTCTCAGATGTGACAGTAGCAGTGAGGGTGGTGAGTAGGGAGGAATTAGCGCTCCCTAATCTAACCAGAGCGTGTCAGTTATCTTTTTGTGTTAAATATTGCACTTCTAAGTAAAACTCCTTTTGGAAAAGAGTCCTGCTACTTAAAAAAAATTAACAACTGGTTTAAAAGAATCAAACAATGTAATAAAACATTATAATAATTTGGCTTTATAATTTTTAAAATATTTGTCTTTTTAAAACAATTGAAATCTTTGTATGAGGTCAAATTGACCAACTTTTAAAGACAGTTATAGCAGCTAATGTTATTGAGCAATTATTATTTAGCGCAAGTGCACTCTAAATTGATCACCTCATTTATATTTAATATACTTTTAAAGAACCATTTCATTATACTTCTCCATAGTAATAGAGTGAATAAAACAAATCAGTTTATATAATTGACATTGGAGACTAATTTCCTAAGAGATCTGCAATTCTAAACGTATCTGATTTAGTGATCCACTTTTTTGCCATTTGTTTGATTTTACTATGTAAGAACACTTAACGAACACAAATCCATCCTACAAAGCCCAATTGATGTTTTTCCAGACTGCAGTGTAGCTATTATTTACTGCATACATTATTTCATGTTGTCCTCAATCTTACGATGTAAGGACAATTATTCTCATGTTATAGATAAGGAAACTAAAGAACTATCATGTAGAAGTAGGGACCCTAAAATGACTAAGGGAACAGAAGAACCATGTGCAGGCAAACTTTCGAGGTGAAGTGGGGGAAAAAAGAAGGGCGCCTTCATTCCAGAAAGCTCCATTTCACCTCAAACTTCTCAAATTGCTACAAGCAAGAAAGGAAAAGTGTCCGTCTTCTATACTCATCTTTCTTCTCCACTTCAGTGACCAGAAAAGGTAGATCACCCAACATTTCTGGATGCTAATAGGTTATCTCTACTAAGTGCTCTTAATTGTGGGGTGTAAAGACTATTGAAAAGAGCAGTGGGAACGAAGATGGACAGTTGTAATTATCTCCATAACCATTTTTAAATTATTGTAAACTTTTTAAATGTTTTCATGTTTGTTAGTAGAAGAAACTTCCTGCAAGGGAAAAAGTGTAAAAAGATGTTTGCAAAGGCCCCAATTCCCTAGCTATGTAATTACATTTTTCCTTTTTTTCTTTTTCAGTCATTTATTCATACACTATAACTTAAGTACCGGGTACTGTGATAGGCACTTAGAGGTACCAAAGATATGAGTTAGGATTTCTAATATTGAAGGAACAAAAGACATTTAAATAGATATAGCACAAAATATCAAGTGCTGTAAGGTACTACACCAAAGCTTATATTTTACTCATTTTTGTAGCCCAAATCTTATTGTAATTGACAGTTCAAAGTTAACAACCCAATACATTTCCTAAATAAGTGTTTTCATGTCCAAGATTTCTTCTGACAGGCTTCAAATGTTCTTATGTGCATATCTCTGTATCAGATCTTAATATAATTGTAGTGTTACACTTGAGTTTCCCTGGACTTCATATGCAAATGTATATTAATATCAACCACCAGTTCTAGAGACTAGTACACTAAAGTCAACCATCAGCCTTATTTTATGCTTGCCTAGCAATAGGAAAATACAATAGAAAACTTGTCACTTGACAAACAAGTGTATTCATTAATTGGGATTAAATGTAGGTGCTGTTTGGCTATAAATCCATTCACTGCTCTTGCTTCTAGAAGCAAGCCTGCCCTCTAGTGCTAAAACTGTCTAATGGAACCAGAATAGCAATTTCCAACTACTAAAAAAAAAAGACCTAGCACTTCAGGTATATTTTTGCCACCTCTTTAATTTACTTAAAAAATTATTTTTATTGTTGAAAGTATTTGAAATGTCCCCCCCCCCCCACTGACTCTCTCCAACCAGCACCCGTCCCCCTGCTCAAGGCCTTCATCACAATATTGTCTATGGGTTATGCATATATGCATATCAGATATATTCTTAATGTATGATCTCAAAACAAAATGGCATTCTACCTTTAAATTTGCCATATGCTTATATTATCAATCTTGTTTTTTAAAAGCAATCATAACATTATAGAAAACAATTTTTTGTAGAGAATGTTAAATTGCATTTGTTCTTGAAAAACCACATTAGTCCTAAATTATACGAATAATATATCTTCAATTTAGTTCTATTTCCTGACTTAAAATAGGGCTATACACCAATGACTTACACACACACACATACACACACCCATCCCCCCTGAACTCCAGACTCAAATATATCCAACTGCATACTCTACATTTCCTTTGGGACATCTAATAGGCCTGTTTACCATACCTGTCCAAAACTAAGTTCTCAATCTTCACCCCACAAACCTGCTCCATCGAGTCTTCCCCATCTTACTCAATGCCACCTCTTTCTTGGAGTTCAAACCAAAAAATCTTGGAATCATTCTTGATCCTTCTTTCTCATGCCCCACATCCAATCCATCAGCATATACATGCGGCTCTTTGGCCCCTTGAGTGTGGCTCTTCCACAAAATACCACGTGCAGGCACACACGTACAGTGCGATTAAAACTTCGTGGCCCATGCGCAGAAGTCGGTTTTCGGCCTGGGCGAGTCTATTTTGAAGAAGTGGCGTTAGAAGAAGCGGGGGTACGTTCGCTGAGGTCGACCCCTCAGATTGAGGACATTTTTAGCAAAGGCCAGCTTAGGAGTACCTTAATTAAGTTAATAACAATGTACCAATCTATATAGTTTACGTTTAAAAAATTTGGCTCTCAAAAGAAATTTCAATCGTTGTACTGTTGATATTTGGCTCTGTTGACTGAGTTTGCTGATCACTGGCATATACTATTGGCTCTATCAAAATACATTGAGAATATTACTACCCATTTCCATTGCCCTCAGCCTCACTCAACAATACCATTTCTCATCTGGACCACTGTGCTACCCTAATAATACTATCCACGTCTAGCCCTGCTTTGCTCAGAACCCTGACAGCTTCCCACCTCACTCAATGAAAGTCTGTCTTTAGAAAGGCCTACAATGCCCTATATAATTACCTACAATCAGGCACAATCATTATCCCTTCTCTCTCTAACCTTACTTTCTAATTCTGGCAATATTCTTCTTGTTCATTATAGTCATAGTGACTGCCTCGCTGTTTCTTGAGAACACCAAGCACATTACTAATTTAGGGCCCTAGCATGTAATAGTCCTTCTGCCTGCAAAGCTCTTCTCGCAGATATGCATATGGCTATTTGTTCACTTCATCAGATCTCTGCTCTATGTCACTTTATCAGTGTTCACTCTACTTAAAATAGCAACACCACACCCCAGACCCTTTCTGACTTTTCTTAATAACCATGTTACCTCCCTGACTGGTTTGGCTCTGTGGATAGAGCGTTGACCTGCAGACTCAAGGGTCCCAGGTTCGATTCCAGTCAAGGGCATGTACCTTGGTTGCGGGCACATACCCAGTGGGGAGTGTGCAAGAGGCAGCTGATCAATGTTTCTCTCTCATAGATGTTTCTAACTCTCTATCCCTCTCCCTTCCTCTCTCTAAAAAATCAATAAAATATATATTTAAAAAAAATAACCATGTTACCATATGATAAACTATGTATTTCACTTATCAATTAAAATGAAAATCCATAAGGATTAGAAGTAATTACCTATTCTGTGCCCTATATACTCAGACCTATAACACTTCCTGGCATATAATACATGCTTGAGATTTATTGAAATATTTAGTCCAAGAGGAATAAGTCTGATTATAAAAATAAGTGGAAGGATAAAACAGGAAATGCAAGACATTTCAGTTTATATAAAAAGTTTTGTTGAAAAAAGAGAATTTTAGCTATTGTTTTTATTCAAATATCGAGGTGTATTCATTTAACATTTACAGGTGTTGTAGATACAGTTCTGTTTGAACTTCCTAACAAGTCTGGTAGGTGTCACTATTTTACAGACGATGAAACTGAAAATGACAGCAGTCAAGTGACATATCGGAAAGTCACACAGCAAGGATGCTGCCAAAAAGAAACCACCTCCGGTTTCTCTGATATTACTCCTATAAACTCTCAATATTCAAAGTAGTTTCAAGGAATGATATAAATCCAAAATAGGTAAGAGTTCTACATCTGTAGATAAAAAATATTATCTATGAATTTGCTATAAGCCATTTCATTTGTATGATAGGAAAATGCAGGTAAAGTACTAAGTAAATAAACGTCATTTAATTCAATATTCACAAAATTTAATTTTCTAAGTTTAGTAAGTTAAAATACTATATCTCAAATAACAAATTGTTCAAGTAGGTATTAGTCTTCTTTCTTTCATGGTTCAAATGCAATTGGTAACAATAATACAAAAGCAAATTTTCTTCTCACCTTAAAAAATTTAGCCACAATCTATTTTTTACATGGAAAAGTAAGTTATGGGTAATAATCAGTAATAGTCAATGTATACACACACACACACACACACACACACACACACACGAGTTATAGGTAAATCTGGCTTGGCTTATTTTTGTTAGCTTTTAAAAATAATTATAAGATGGTTATTGAATATTTCATAATGTCCACTTTTTATTTTTTAAATATATTTTTATTGATTTCAGAGAGGGAGAGGGAGAGATAGAAACATCAATGATGAGAATAATTGATCAGCTGCCTCCTACACGCCTTCAACTGGGGTCCAAGCCCACAACCCAGGCATGTGCCCTGCGAATTGAACTGTGACCTCCTGGTTCACGGGTAGATGCACAACCAGAGCCACACCGGCTGGGCTCCATTTTATCTTAATACTTAGAACAATCCATGAAGTATATAGAACAATTTTCATATTTTAAAGCTGTGAAAGCCAAAATGCAGGATAAAACTTCTTTAAAATGAAAGAAGTTTTTTTTGGGGGGGGGTGGGAACTAAAAAATGTTTAGTAAAACTATTTTATTATAATTCAACTATTTGTGGACCATATTTCCATAAAATACAGCAAAACTGCAATAATATCGGCATCTTAAAACAAGATTCTATATTCATGTTAAAATCTAACACTATTATTATAAAGGGTTCTAATAAATTGTAAACAAATTACACAAAAGTCTAAAAAATGGGGTGTGTGCCGTCTCGGAGCACAGTCTGTACCTTTACCCCTCTCCTCCTTCCCCCTGGCATGTTCTTTGCCTTTCTTTCACTTGAGCTCCAAGGGCCCTTCTTTTGCCTCTGCAACTTGTTTCCTGAGTCCATGCAGCACCCGCAGGTTCACTTGTTCCACAGGCTCACTTCTTCTACCCCTGTGACTTCCTAAATAGACTTTTGCTTGCATTTGAAAAAAAAGGTCAAACCAGTAACAACTAGAAAAGAAACAAAGGAAGCACTATCTATATAGGATACTAAAGATTATAGGTGGCGATAGCAAATGTATGATTTTTATTCAGATTGGCAACTGGAGCTCAGCCAGTGTAGCTCAGTGGTTGAGCGACCACCTATCAGAACACATGCTTGGGTTTCTGGGGTCTATCCACATTGGGGGGCTGGCTGGAGGCAGCCAATCAATGTTTCTCTCTCATCATTGATGTTTTTTTCTCTCTTCCTATTCCCTTCCTCTCTGAAATCAATAAAAATGTGTGTGTGTGTGATAGATAGATAGAGATATATATATATAGATATAGATTAGTGTTTGGAAAAAGATAAATTGTGCTTTAAAAACTTAAAGATTTGTTCTAGTAGAAGTAAAAGTTCACAGGAACAATTAATGAGTGAATTAGTGATAATTCACCTAAGGCTTGGGCAGAAATTCACCGTTCTACAATCTATAATCTATGTAAATTTACCATAATTAGACTGCCTTTTTGGTTTCCACAGTACTATTCAGAGGTAACTAGGTCTTGTTAAGCAAAAAGAATATCTTAATCTTTTTTGTCTGGTAGTTACCAAATATTTATGAAAGTAATAAAACTACATTCATTTAAAAATTATATGATCTAGAATATTTAATAATTCAGACTAGCCTTTCCTATTAAGGAAATCAATGAGATTTTGCTGTTATTTCTCTTTTCCCCTGAAGAGAAAATGACTCCTTCTTGGAAATGTTTCCTTGTAATAATTCCTAGTATCACTTAAGAAGTAACACTTCCTCAAGAAGGGAGAAGTCCTCTTTAAGAATAAGAATTCTGCTACAGAAATAAGATTAAGATATTATTTTGCCTTTCTCTTAGTCTAACAAAATGCACTTAAATCATTAAAATGTTCCCAATTTATATGATGTTTTAGACATTTGGTAAGCACATGGTGTGCTATAAAATTTTAGCCTATAGGAGCTTTAAAAGCCCCCCAAAAACTTTTATCAGAATATGAAATATCACAAGAGTTTTAAGTACACTTCTACAAGACTAAGTAAAATTAAGTTAACATTCTACTTCCTTCTCAAGCAGAGCACATAATTCCAATAAATCCTTTCATAATTTTACATTAACCATTAGGCAGAAAGAACACGTTCTGTTGAATTCATAGTTCAAACTAAATGTTTGATTGCTAATACACTTCATGTTCTGAATCCAAGCTATCTAATAATAGGGTAATATGAAAATTGGCCGGGACGCCCTCACATAACGTCCAATCAGGAGGCTGCGTGCTCAGCAGGAGCAGATAGGCAGGGACTTGCAGCATTGGTGGGTGGGCCACCTGTGCCGGCCCAGGGACGTGAGGCTCACGTCCCTGCCCCCGGCAATGAGCCCGGGATGTGAGGCTCGTGTCCCTGCCCCCGGCAACGGGCCCCAGGATGTGAGGCTCGCATCCTCGTCCCCAGCAATGGGCCCGGGACGTGAGGCTCACATCCTCGCCCCCAGCAATGGGCCCGGGACGTGAGGCTCACATCCTCGCCTCCAGCAATGGGCCTGGGACGTGAGGCTCATGTCCCTGCCCCCAGCAAAGGGCAAAGAGCAATATTAAAATATTTCCTCTAGTTAATTCCCTTTTAACGTGCATGGATTTTGTGCACTGGGCCACTAGTCTATAATAATAAATGCGTAATACGCTAATTAGATCGGACTTCCTTCTGGACGTCCTTCCAGACGAAGCCGGGGCTGCGAGGGAAGCCCAGGTCCCAGGTGCCAGAAGGAAGCCGGTGCCGGCAGCCGGGGGAAGGAAAGCCTACTCTTACACAAATTTCGTGCATCAGGCCTCTAGTGCTACATAATTTGTATGCTTTAAGAACTCTAGTTATCTTTAAATTCCTTCTTCCTCCCCTCACCACACAAATTGATGACAAATTTGTTAAAGATAAATTTTTGGTTTACTAGATGAAAAGGCATTTGTGCTTAAGAGAAATAATCCTCTGAGTCAATCTAACATCCCACGGAAGGCCCTCAAATTTCAGTTCAAGAAACACTAGTCCAGAGTATTTCAGAGTAAAACCCAAATCGATAAACTCTATCTGTACATTATACACAAAAATACTGCTAATGTCAAAAATGTTTTATCAAGAATTTTACTGACAGCATTTAAAAAAACAAGAAATCATTAGACAATGAAAGACAAACATTTTAACACAGAGACAGGTCAGCACACAATACACCATTTTTAAATGTCCGATTCAGGACATTAACACTATGTTACCTGTATTCCTCGCAACAACTTCTCTATCCTCTCACAGTTGAGAATCAACACCTGGTTCTACTTTCTTCAAGTAGTATTATTACATTTAAATGCTATTCTATAAGAAGCAAGTCGTTTCCAATATAAGCACCATTGAGTATTTCATCCCATACACAGGAAATAATCCTGCAAATTTTACAGGAGGATTCCTGGGAAGGCACTTAAAGCTAACTAATTAAAGAACCACAACATTTAGACCTCTTTTTTATAATGCAGTTTCCTTAACACTGTCCTCATGTTTCCCAATAGATCAAATGCTGTTCAAATGTAAATTAAGAAAGTTAAGACAAGGGACAGCCTACAGCCTGACTGATACATGAGGCAGAGTAAATTTGCCTCCAAAGTAAGTGAATGTTATGACTCTAAGGAGGTAAGAGAACTAGAAGGAGCAGAGAATAAAGCAGGCATGGCCTGGGTAGGATTGGGCTCTTGACTTAAGGGAACAAAGTTTCACATTTTAGTTTTCAGATTCAAAAAGTCTTAAAGGTATCTTTAGATAAGTCAGCAAAGTAAACAGTTTCATATATATGCATTTTTTAAAATGTAATCTATAACTTTTAAGTGTTTCTTTACTCAAAGAGTGAAGATGACAAAGACATTACCATTAATTAGTTCGGGCTATAAAATGATAACCGGTATGATTTCACTTAAATTATATATTTTGGAACTCAGCAAAAATGGGCAATATTCTTCAAGTTCAGCAATTGTGCCTTGGAGATAAGAGTCAAATGATAAAAACTCAAATATCCAACAATCTAAATTATTTACTTATAATAAACCTGATATTAAAATATCACTTATGTTAAATCATAATACTGTTGGTATGTTCAGTTCTAGTGCGTGATTCTAATACTTAAAAAATTGTTTTCCAGCCCTGCCGGTGTGGCTCAGTCGATTTGGTACATGGTACATCCCATGTACCAAAAGGTTGCCAGTTCAATTCCCGGCCAGGGCACATGCCCAAGTTGCAGCCTCAATCCTGGGTAGGGGGTGTGCAGGAGGCAGCTGATTGATGTTTCACTCTCACATCAGTGTTTCACTTTCTCTTTCCCTTTCTCTCTCTAAAAAAAAAAAAAAATCAATTTTTTTTATTGTTTTCCACTATTATTACATCAGTGTTTGACCAAGTAATTTCATTAAGAAGTAAAACAGCAGTTTCTCCCAGCTTATTAACAAAAACACAAACCAACCGTAAAAACCTTTAAAATGCTATTATTTTCTCTTAAGTAATCAATACTAAAAATCACTCATTAAATAAATTCACCACCAAAAATAAACCTTCAGCTTAAATCCCAATAGAAATGGCCTTATGAAAAAATATTGTTTACTCTCTCCACTCATACAAAGAAATTAGAAATGTTATTGAAGTTGTGACTGAACTGTGAATGTGAACAATTTTCTTATCACTGAGCTATTGGATGGTTTGAAATGGAATGCACCTCTGTTCTGCTACTAGTACAAAACAATGCCTTTTATGTGAATTAGAAAAGACTGTCCTTTTGTCAAGATACTTTATTGCCAAAAGTCAGAAAACTGATTATTAGCAATACTGTGACTGTACTAATGTAAATGGCATCCTTGAGTTGTGCACAATTATGTTCTCTCATAATTCCTTACTCTGTTATCTTCTTTTCCTATATATATCTTCATTAAGTCTACAACATCAGAACTACGGTTCTCTTGAAGAGAAACAGAAAGGGCCCTCAATACAACTCCCAATAACACAAAATGACAGTTAAAGAGATCATACATATGCCATTCATAGCAACAATAATGATAAGACTTAAATATTGATCTTAATTCTCTCATAAGGCTATCTCATTTGTCTGATTCTGAGACCATTAATATATGAGCCTTGCTCTTTCAAATATAAATGGTATTTTTAAACTGACAGAATACAGAAAACTTAAAATTCACATTAAGAATAGACAGGCAATGCTGATACGCTTATTGACAATACTAGCTAATGGTTGGAAAACAAAATAACCGGACATCATCTTTCCAATTCCAAACTTTTCAGATAAAGTATGTGCATAGGACCATGGCAGCTTTCACAGAAAACCAGAGCTGAAAGTTGGAGCACTTCCAATATCCAAAAACGTATTAGCTGCATCAGAAAATCATTATCCCAGAAGTCAAGGCCAAGAAATATTCTTCTTAATTGTGCAGAGATGAATACATTAAGCCGTACCATCAGATTACATCACCAAATATTAAGGTTATTTAAAATCTTTATAATTCCACAAATTCATGGTGAATAGAACCTCTATATTTCAAGAATTAAAATTTACAAAAATAAATACCACTCTGACACTCAAGGGACATCTTCATTTTAAGGCCTTTATCACAAATCTGAATCTTTATTGTTCTGAAATAAATGTTATCAACATAACTCAAAACAAAAACTCCAATATTCAGTCTTAGAAGAGGTGTGGCACAAGGCCCATCACATGTAACAAGAAAACTTCCTTTAAAAAAAAAAAAAGAAAAAAAATACTATGAGAAGTCTTTCATATGAATAAAAATGCACCCTTGGAGTTTTTTCCTCAGCTCATTAGCTTGTATGCACGTAGGAATCAAAAGGTTTGCATTTTCTTCACAATAGTTCTTGCTATGATATTTGACGGACTTTTTGCCACTCAACAAATTCATCAAGAAGAACAGGCCCTAGAAATAAAGGAACATTTTCTGTTAGAATTCAGTGAACTCTTCTCTCTAACTATAAAACAAACTCCCCACAAGCTCTGTGATAACAAGGAACTGATCCTTCCCTTTTTCAAGTGTTTTGCTTCCAACTGCCCTCTTCTACTTAGTGCTGCCTTAGCTTTTTCTTTTTTTACATAAGGGACTTTTTTCACAATTGGTATCTGTAGCACTTCCTTCTCAAGGATTGTGTTTCACGAACTCTACAATAACTAAATCGATGTTAACCTCGCCCTTTTCCCAACTGCCCATAGAATTTGCCATTAAATTACTTAAAAATATGAAAAGTGTTAAATGTAGTATTTCTATGCTACCTCACCAATAAGTATATAAGCTTGTTGAAGGGGTAGCCATAATACAGATTTATATGGTTCCAATAACAGGACCTAGTAAAAATCTGCATACAAAGTAAGTGCCTAATAAATACCTGATCTAAGAACTATTCTAAAAAGACATTTTTATAATACAGGGGGTTCAAACTCATTTACCTATAAAAGCCAACCAGGGAGGCAAGTAAGCAAGCTCAGTGTTTACTTTATTAAATGTAGCAAAACTCACTGCCACAAAGAAACATGATTGCCCTATTTTTCTGAAAATGCACAACCCTATGGCAGTCTCTATTTTTCTCATGCTTTTGAAAGACTGTAAGATAAATAGCAAACAAACACAATCATAAACGGCAACTGAAAAGCACCCTAGTTGTTGGCATAGCAAGAAAACTGGAAAGCAAGTCCAACATAAGCCACTACTTGGCTCTAGCTACTAATTCCTATGAAAGTTTTGTCAGATTTTAGAAAAAGCTTTCAAGTAAGTATCATAAGGTTTTTCTATTATAGCTGATGTTTTTTTTCCTAGTTTTTTAAATCACGACTGTACTTTTCTTCCATAGAAAAATGCCAGGAAAGGCAGAAATGAAGCAGAATTTTAGCTTCTAGATACAAAAATTGTAACTTAAATTAAGCTTTATAATGCTGTTACTGAGAAATTAAAAATATTTCATTTATCAGCATAGATTTTGTAATACTGCTCAATCTAAGCTCTCTGCCTACCTTCTACACCTGCCTCCTCCCACATGATTAAATACTAAAAATTACTGCTACAAAGTTAAAATCGTTTATGGTAATGCTACACAAATGCGTATTCTCATTTAGTTTAAAAATTTTATTTTCACAGGAAAACATACTTACAAGCACCATCTTCATCATAGTTACTAAGATCAGCATGGACCGTTCTGCTGAATTCTAATACATTGTACCACTGATCTTTATTCATAACACGATACTTTGATTGCTGAAGAAAATGATATAAATATTTGGATTATAGAACATGCATTATTTATTAGGGCTTGACTTCAATAAATCTAGTTATATTTTATAATTTGGTTTTTCTAAAACATTTATTGTTCTTTTAAATTGTGTTTTTAAATCCTCAGGACCCTGGCCTGTGTTGCTAGGTGGTTAGAGCATCGGCCTGAGCATCACAGAATTACAGGTTTGATTTCCAGTCAAGGGCACGTACCTGGGTTGCAGGTTTGATCCCTGACCCCAGTCAGGCATGTGCAGGAGGTAGCCAATCAATGTGTCCCTCTCACTTCAATGTTTTTTTTTCTCTCTCTCCCCTTCATTCTTCCCTCCCTCCCTCCCTCCCACTCTCTATAAAAATCAATGGAAAAAATATCCTTGGGTGAGGATTTACAAAAAAAAAAAAAAAAGCACCAACTTATTTTTTCCTTATTTTTTTTTCATTTTTCAAGAATAAAAGCACATCAGGGTACTATTTTTTATCTATGCATATACTTGTGTAACCACAAATGAGATCAAGATATACAACATTCTCTACAACCAGTAAGTTCCCTTGTGTGACTTTTCCCAGTAACTCATTTCTTTGCATGAGATTTATTGTTTAGCCACATTCTGAAATTGGCATCTTTGGAGGCATTGGAAAGACTATAGGCATGGGTTCAAATCTCACTTCTGCCACTTATAAGTGACCTTAGGAAGTTATGTATCAATAGAAGCCATCTCCTCATTTGTTAATGGGGATAAAATATAATTCAAAATGGTATTATAAGATTTTAAAAGAGCCCTCGCCGGTGTGGCTCAGTTGGTTGGAGCATCATCCCATATACCAAAAGGTGGTGGGTTTGATTCTAGTCATGCCTGGGTTGTGGGTTCCATCCCTGGTCAGAGTGTGTTCAGGAGGCAATGGATCAATGTTTCTCTCTTTTTCTCTCAAATTAAAAAAAAAAACCACAATAAATAAAAATATTTTGAGAAATTATTTTCAAAGCAAAAGCAGAAGGATCTGTAATTCAAGGAATGGTGAGAACCATATCAAAAAAACTGAAATTGAAAAGGCACAAAAACAGAAAAGCAAAAAAAAGCAATGAAAAAAAAAAGAATAGTATCTTCTTAAAACCACTGCCTATAGTAGGTGCTATGATAAACCTTCTAAAAGAATACTTTCTTCATAAATTCAGCATACGTTTTCAGTAATCAGTACATTTCAGTACACCATTATAGCCACTCTCATATTTATAGACATCAAATATTAAAAGCTTTATTTGAACTTTTTAAATTGAGTCCAAGTGAAAAGTTATATTACTGTACTTGGTTCTTATGTGGATTTCAGCCTAAGACCCTGTGTAACAGAAAGAAACCTGATTTAGAAGCTTGAGATTTATACACTAATATCAATTTTCTCCTGCCAAAAGCCCAAGAAACTATTTTGTCTGAAGACTGCGCTAAAATTATTTCTTGAAGGTTTATTTTTTAATAGAGGGCAGGAGTAAAATAACTATGTACAGAATATATTATTTAACATGAACTTGTGTCTAAAAATGAAAGTAGGTATGTAAACATTTTAACAAATTTTCTACTAAAGCAAATATTTTTAAAGTTATAATATTAAAAATCTATTTGCTTTTCCTCAATTAAAGGTATGTTTTCAATCAGATTAAATTTTAAAATAATATTTTAAAAATAAAAAAACGTACATACCTCCAGGTACTGGTAAAATACTGAAAACAGTGGCCATGTCCTCCCAAGCAGGAGAGCTAACATAGATTTAGCAGTATCAATGTCAAGGCTTCTCTGATCTTTATCCTAAAATATATAAGTCAAAAATTTTTTCCTAAGTGTGGCGTCAAGATCGGAAAAATATTAAAATCACAAAACATGGATATTCCACTTACCCTTGCAAAATCAAAGGCATATCTGTAGATATTCTTAAACGAAGAAATATCGTTCAACTGTGAGCGCAAAAAGTCAAATTTGTTCTGTAATTTTTCTGTGCAGTCACACCTTAAATTTAAAAAAATTAAACAGATTATGTAATAAAGAAAAGTTAATTAAAAAGCACCTTTAGAAGGCCTAAAACAGCGGTTCTCAACCTGTAGGTCGCGACACCTTTGGGGGTCGAACGGCCCTTTCACAGGGGTCGCCTAAGATCATCGGAAAACACACATATAATTACATATTGTTTTGTGATTAATCACTATGCTTTAATTATGTTCAATTTGTAACAATGAAATTGGGGGTCACCACAACATGAAGAACTGTATTAAAGGGTCACGGCATTAGAAAGGTTGAGAACCACTGGTCTAAAAGAATGCATTAAGAAAAAAAGTAAGAGCAATACAATATGAAGTTATTAGGTTTCCAATTCTCTGATTCAAAATTTACTATAACAAATAAACAACCCTGTTGCCTTGTATCTACCAATGCAATAAAACACACACACACACACACACACACACACACACACACACAAACCAATAACAGTTCAATTCAAATGACATTTCTTTAAAAAAAAAACAAACTCAATAAAAAAATCTTAATAAAATTACAATTGTCTCTTAAAGAGAGATGTATTAAAATGTGCTTTTACCACATAATGTTAGCAAATGGCAGAACAAATGAAATTAATCAGGCCTCTGTCACATATTTCACTGGAAAGTTCTTAGGCACCAACTTGGTGAGAGATTAGCCATGAGTGGTTTTAAAAATTGAAGATATTACACTGAGGAAATTAAAATTAATACATTATGTTAGTGGTTCAGTCATAAATTTAGATTCCTAAATTTTTAGTCAACAAAAAATTGAGGAACATCAGTGGCAGCACCTGCTTTCAAATGCAGTACATACTTATGCAAAAGAATGCAAAAAGTTATATATGTTATTTCTAAAGATAAGACATTAAATATAAGAAGCTAAATAAATTTTTTGATTTTCGATGGGTTGATATATCCCACTATTTAGCAAGAAGCAAGGAGACAAAGCCTTTCACAATTGGCCCAAATTTCCTGTTACATCTCCTGGCAGGTCCCAATATCTTTACTGTGCTCTAGATATATTTCACTTCTCATTCCCAAATGCCACAACTATGCTTCAGTACACATCATTTCCCTATACTTGAAATATTGTTCCAACATCTTCACTAAATATTACTCATCAAAACCCCACTCACATTTTGCCATATCTGAGAGACCTGACTCCCTTCAATCAAATTAGTTGTGCTATCTATTGTGACCCACAGTTATTTCATTCAAAACTGAAATTTTAGTACTCATCATATAGGATAGATACCTAGCATTCTGAGATTTAACTGAGACTTTCACTATAGTAAATCAATGTGATATGGTAACTTATAATTCTGTTAAGGTATATATATTTTAAATAAATTTGTATGTTACTTAAATCTTGCATTCCTAGAATAAGCCAAAGTTGGTCCTGTTACCAGTTAATACATCGCTATTTTTTTTTCTATGTTCCTAAGTGAAGCTGGCTTATAAATTTCATTTTATCACATTCTCCTTGCTAGTTTTGATTACAAGCTTATAACTTAAGCCTCAGAAAATAAAATGAGTATTATTACCCTTTATTTTGTTTTCTGAAAAAGTTTACTGAACACACTGGAAAGAGCATTTGTTCAAACTCAGGTGAAAAACAACCTGGGCCTTTTCACTGAAGAAAGGACTTTTAACCAGTAAATCAGCATCTTTAATGGTTATAGGACCATTCAGATTTTCTATTTCTTTTTCAATCACTTTTGGCCACTTATATATTTCTGATAACTTGTTTATTTCGCACAATTTTATTTAAATATGTCAATTAAAGTTATTTACAAAAATTTATAATATATATTTTAATATAGTTTTGCCTTCTCTTTGATTTTCCAGACCATCTTTCAAGAATTTCTTAATTCTCTCAATTTTAGCGTTGCTTTTTATTTTACTAATGTCTGGACATCTTTTTGCCTCTTTCTTTGGGTTCTTTTTCTAAATTCTTAAATTAGAAATGAGCTCATTTGGTTTCAGGCTTTTTGTCTCTTAAGACTATAAATTTCCCTCTAAGTATAAATTTAGCTTCAGCAACAGTTTTGATAAGTATCATTGCTTTGATTATTCATTGGTAAATGACACCTTGCTGCGTGATTTCAGAAGAGTGGTATAAAAGTCTTATTAGAATAGGTTTAAGAGAAAATAAGAGAAGAACTGGAGAAAGTAAGTATAGACAAATGCTTTCAAAGAGTTTGGTCCTAAAAGAGGACTGAGAAAAGAAGAACCAACTAGAGTGGGATTGAGGGGTTGGGAGGAGAGGGGAAAGGGAAGCATAAGGTTTTGCTTTTAAAAAGGATAAAGGAAATAACTTCCGCTTCCAGCAAGGTGAAATGTACTTTTCCCTATCTATCCTACAAATTTAACCAAAAGTAACAATTATATATAAAACAAGCATAAGAAGATTTTTGAGGAACATGACAATAGTGAGTTCCCTTTCTGCCTCATGTATCCCAGACTTGGAACTAGAGTCAGCAAACCAAAAATGCCAATGGGCAGACAAAAAACAACAAATAAAACAAACAAAAAACACATACACCAGCTTTCCCTCTAGCCAAACAAAAAAGAGCCTAGCAAGGCAGAAAAGTTTTAGGGAGAAAAAAAAACCCCAAAACCAACACATTCTTTTTCAGTCAAACATCACAGTAAAGTGTGGTTCAAGCCCCACCAATGCCAGCAAAGACTGAATGGTCCACTCTCATCGGTATATAAGGATGCCGTCCTCTCAACTCCTGCAGTGCCAATGGAAACCACACAGGGAACATGAACTTCTACTCCTGCCAGGTAATAAGGAGCAGCCAATCCTCCTCTGCCCTTGGGTCAGAGCCAGGGCTTTCACCATCACTGCAGGAACAAGGTCACCGCCCTAGTAGTGTTACCAGGGACTTGGTGGGGTGCAAGAAGGTATCAGTGAAGGCCTAGTTGGTGACCTGGAACTCTCACGCCTGCCAACACTAATGAGGACCTCCCTCCTCAGATGTCAATGGAGGAAGAATAGGGAACTTCAATTTCTATCAGAACCTGGAAGTAATGAAGCAGTGGTCCCCACTTCTGCCGAAGTGTGTTAAAGGAAGCTAGCTAAAACAGAGAGTTTAAATAAAATCCAGAGTTTCATGAGTATAATAGTCAAAATTTCCAGGTTTCAATAATAATAAAAAAATGCTTCAATAATCAATTATGAACACAATAAGACAACTGAAAATAGAAAGCCTCAGCAAAGAAATATAAAGTCTGAAGAAAAAATTATGTAAAAAAGCAAATGGTAATTTTTAAATTGTAAAATACAGGACAGACTTAAGTCCTTTACATTAAATGTAAGTAGCCTAAATATTAAAATTAGAAGACAGAGATGGACAGAGTGCATTAAAAACACACACACACACACAAAGACCCAACTACATGCTATCTAGAAAAAAGAAGACTTCAAATATAACAACATAGGCAGATTGAAAGTGAAAGAATGGAAAATGAGCTCTGGCTGGTTTTTCTCAATGGTTAGGGAGCATTGGCCCTCAGACCAAAGGGTCTCGGGTTCTATTCCCAGTCAAGGGCACATACCTCGGTTACAGGTTTGATCCCCATCCCCGGTTGAAGCCCATGAGGGAGGCAATCAGTCAATTTCTCTCTCTCACATTAATGTTTCTCTCTCGCGCTCTCTCTCTCTCCCCCTCTCTCCCCGCCCCTCCTTCCCCCTTTCCACTCTCTCTCTCTAAAGATCAATGGAAAAAAATATCCTCAGGTGACGATTAAAAAAAAACAAAAATAGAAAATGACATTGTGAAAACAATCAAAAGAAAGGAGTGACTATATTAATTCCAGCTAATGCAGAGTTCAGAACAACAAACTATCAGAACAAGGTGGAACATTACATAATGATTTAAAAAAGGTTAAGTCCTGGCCAATGTGCCTCAGCTGATGGAGTGTTGTCCAGTACACCCAAGAAGTCGTGGGTTCAATTCTGGTCAAGGCGCATGCAGGAGGCGGCCCATTGATATTTCTCTCTCAAAAAATCAATTAAAAATTTTTAAAAGATAAATGAAAAGGGTTAATCTGTCAAGACATAACAATTTTAAATGTGCATGCACCAAACAAGAGTTGCAAAATATATGAAACTTGAACTTTTAGAATTGAAAGGAGAAATAAACAAACCCATAATTATAGTTAGAGATTTCAATACACCTCTCTCAGCAACTGACAGAACATCAGGAAACATAAAGAAGAATTCAGCAACACTGATTGACAATAATAGAACACTTCACTCAATGACAACAAAATACATATTCTTTTCAAGTGTGCCAGAACATAAGCCAAGATAGATCATATCCTGAGACATAAAGCAAACATAAACAGATAGGAAAGAATTGAATCATACAGAATATATTCTCTCACCACAATGAAATCAAAGTAGAAATAACAAAGATAAGAGCAAAATCTCTAAACACTTAGAAAATAAACAGCAAAGTTCCAAATAATCCACAGATGAGAGCATGTCTCAATGAAAACCAAAAAATATGTTAAAGTGAATGAAAGCAAAAACACGACACATCAAATTTTGTGAGACACAAAGCAGTGCCAAGGGGAATATTTATAGTACTAAATACAAACATTAGAAAAGAGAAAAAGCCTCAATTAATAGCTACCAACTTTAGAACCTAAAAGAAGAGCAAAATAAACCTAAAGCAAGCAGAAGAAAGTAAATAATTAACAGCAGAACTTGATAAAATTGAAACAGAAAAATAAGAGAGAAAAATCAATGAAACAAAGAATTGAGTTTTTTGGAAAAGATTAATATTATCTAGCAAGAATGACAAGGAAAAAAAGAGAAGATAAAAATTACCAACATGAATGAAACAAACAGTATCATTATAGACTTGCAGATATCAAAAGAATATACATTTGACGACATAGATGAAATGGATCAATTCCTTAATAAACAAAACTATCACAACATACACAATATGAAGTAAATAATTTGAGTAGCACTATAATTACTAAAGAAATTTAATTAAAATTTTTAAAACTTCTAAAAAAGAAATCAGTGTGAGAGAGACACATCAACTGATTGCCTCTCACACCCACCCCAGCTGGGGCCAGGAAACAGATAGAGCCTGCAACCGAGGTACATGCTGCCCTTGACTGAAATCAAACCTGAGACTCTTCGGTCCATGGGTCAATGCTGTAACTACTGAGCCAATAAAGCCAGTATTACCTTGACATCAAAACCAGACAAAGACAGTATTAAAAAAACAGAAATTATCACAAGAAAAAAAACTATGTAATTATGTATGATTAGAGGCCCGGTGCACGAATTCATGCACCAGTGGGGTCCCTCAGCCTGGCCTGCAGGATCAGGCCAAAAGCGGCTGTCTGACATCCCCCAAGGGGTCCCGTATTGCGAGAGCAGGCCAGGCTGAGGGACCCCACCAGTGCACAATTGGGGCTGGGAAGAGAAGCAGGAGGTTGGCCAGCTGGGAAGGGACTGTGGGAGGGGTCCAGGGCTTGTCTGGCTCATCTCGCTCAGTCCCAATCAGCCTGACCCCAGCAGCAAGCTAACCTACCAGTCAGAGCATCTGCCCCTGGTGGGCCGAGCAGGTCATAGCAAGCGGTTGAGCAGCCTTCACATATCATTAGCATATTACGCTTTGATTGGTTGAACGGTCGACTGGACACTTAGCATGTTAGGCTTTTATTATATAGCATGATGGATGTAAACTAGACTTATTGTGGTGATCATCTATATATATGTAAAAGCCTAAGTGACCATTTGACAGGTAGCTATGACGTGCACTGACCACCAGGGAGCAGACACTCAATGCACAGGCATGGAAACATGGAACAGACTGATGAATCTCAGAGGGAAGGGAGGAGGAGGGCGGGAAAAGGTTAACCAAAGATCTTATATGCATACTAGAGGCCCGGTGCATAGATTTGTGCACCAATGGGGTCCCTTAGCCTGGCCTGCAGGGACTGGGCTGGAAGAGAGTGCAGGCCAGGCTGAGAGACCCCACCGGGCCTCTACTCTTACAATATGTACAAATATTGAATCTCTATGGTGTATACTGAAACTGATATAATGTTACATGTCAATTATATCTAAATAAGTAAATAAGTAGGAAAAATAAAGAAAAAGAACATTACAGACCCTTATCTCCTATGAATCCTTAACAAAATGTCAGCAACTATAATTTAGCTATATAAAAATAATTATACACCATGAAAAAGTGGCATTTATTCCAGGTATGCAAGGTTAATTCAATATTCAAAAATCAATGTAACCACATATTAACAAGATAAAAAAGAAAAACTACACTTGATTAATGCAAAAAAACATTTAAAATATTTAACATCCATTCTAGTTACAACTCACAGAAAAATAGAAATAGAAGATAACTCCCTCAACCTGATAAAGAACTGTAGTTCAAACAAAATTGTAAAGTTCATATAATAGTAGCTGACAAGTCACCAAGCAGGTAAAATTCCAAGAAATTACCATCTTTACCAAATGTTTTATATTCCAGAGGGATACAAGGAAAGAGTGATAGTTAGGATGTGATTGCAATAAGCTTAAGACAGAGATAAAGTGAAGAACAAAGGTTCAAGTCAGAGAGTGTGGTTAAAATTCCAAATTCTCTCATGTGGCTTTAGGCAAGTTACTTAACCTTTTCCAATCTGTTTCCTCATTTTAAAACAATAACACTAATAGACAATCCACAGATTAAATGAGCATATATGTGTTAAATGCCTAACACAGTTCTGAGCACGATATGCTCCTTTTGAGGCAAAAATCACCTACACACGGTGGTACTCTCTCCAAACTACTTCATACCATTCCTAATGGTCTATCTAAATCTTGAGCAGAGAAAGAATCCTATCCTATCTAATAGAAGAGTAGTATGCAAATTAACCATCACTCCACCACTCCGTCACAAAGATGGCGACAAGCACAGAGCTGGAGCGAGCAGAAGGCTTGGGTTGCCCCTGGCGACAGAGGAAGCCAAGCTTCCCGCATACCCTGGCCACAGGCCGGCACTGGGCTCCCCTCAAGGCTACAAAGTTTCAATTACAGAAGATAAATAAATCCCAGAAAAAAAAAGGAGAGGCTGGGACTTGGGTCACCGGGGGGCGTGGCCAGCCTGAAAACAGCCATCAGCCCCTCACCAAGGCTGGCCAGGCACCCCAGTGGGGACCCTCACCCTGATCCGGGACATCCTTCAGGGCAAACCAGCCGGCCCCCACCCGTGCACCAGGACTCTATTCTATATAGTAAAAGGGTAATATGCCTCCCAGCACCAGGATCAGCAGAGCCGCGAGGCCTCCCGGCACCGGGATCAGCGTGACAGGGGGCAGCGCCCAAACCCCCTGATTGCCCTGCGGCTCTGTGTGTGACAGGGGGGAGCTCCCCAACCCCCTGATCGACCCTGCTCTGTGTGTGACAGGGTGCGGAGCCCCAACCCCCTGATCGGCCCTGCTGTGTGTGTGACAGGGTGCGGCGCCCCAACCCCCCCGCCTCCTGCTCTGTGTGTGACAGGGTAGAGCCATAACCTCTCCATCGGCTCTGCCCTGAGTGTGACAGTGGCGGCGCCCCAACCCCCTGATCGGCCCTGCTCAGTGGGTGATAGAGGGTGGCGCCCCAACCCCCCTCCAAGGGCCTTGCTCTGTGTGTGACAGGGTAGAGCCATAACCTCTCCATCGGCTCTGCCCTGAGTGTGACAGTGGCGGCGCCCCAACCCCCTGATCGGCCCTGCTCAGTGGGTGATAGAGGGTGGCGCCCCAACCCCCCTCCAAGGGCCTTGCTCTGTGTGTGACAGGGTAGAGCCATAACCTCTCCATCGGCTCTGCCCTGAGTGTGACAGTGGCGGCGCCCCAACCCCCTGATCGGCCCTGCTCAGTGGGTGATAGAGGGTGGCGCCCCAACCCCCCTCCAAGGGCCTTGCTCTGTGTGTGACAGGGTAGAGCCATAACCTCTCCATCGGCTCTGCCCTGAGTGTGACAGTGGCGGCGCCCCAACCCCCTGATCGGCCCTGCTCAGTGGGTGATAGAGGGTGGCGCCCCAACCCCCCTCCAAGGGCCTTGCTCTGTGTGTGACAGGGTAGAGCCATAACCTCTCCATCGGCTCTGCCCTGAGTGTGACAGTGGCGGCGCCCCAACCCCCTGATCGGCCCTGCTCAGTGGGTGATAGAGGGTGGCGCCCCAACCCCCCTCCAAGGGCCTTGCTCTGTGTGTGACAGGGTAGAGCCATAACCTCTCCATCGGCTCTGCCCTGAGTGTGACAGTGGCGGCGCCCCAACCCCCTGATCGGCCCTGCTCAGTGGGTGATAGAGGGTGGCGCCCCAACCCCCCTCCAAGGGCCTTGCTCTGTGTGTGACAGGGTAGAGCCATAACCTCTCCATCGGCTCTGCCCTGAGTGTGACAGTGGCGGCGCCCCAACCCCCTGATCGGCCCTGCTCAGTGGGTGATAGAGGGTGGCGCCCCAACCCCCCTCCACCTTCTTAGCAGGGCTAAGGATGTCCAACTGCAGCTTAGGCCTGCTCCCCGCTGACAAGTGGACATCCCCCGAGGGCTCCCGGGCTGCCAAAGGGATGTCTGACTGCCAGCTTAGGCCCAATTCCCCGGGGAGCGGGCCTAAGCCAGCAGGTGGACATCCCCCAAGGGGTCCCAGACTGCGAGAGGGCACAGGCCGGACTGAGGGACCCCTACGAGTGCACAAATTTTTGTGCACTGGGCCTCTAGTCTAATATAATAACTGGCAATTAATGTTTTCTATTTGAAGAGTGAAAAGAATAAGAGCACAAACTTCCACATTAGTTATCAACATCATAGACACTGTAAACGAACCTAGCAATACCAGTGAACATACTCAAGCACTCACTAATACAACCCTTACATTCAATCTAGTCCAAAAACATACTCAGTAGAGTTAATATCATACCTCATAACTTGGAAAGTTTAGAAAAAATATTTCCCCTGCACTAAAAAGAAATAATGCATACTTATGTCATGGAAAGCAAAAGACAGTTTTTTGAATAACAAAAAAACACACAGATTTTAAGGAACACTAGCACAATATGTTACCACTCTCCAAAACTACTGCAGTTAGAATGAGTGGAAATGGGTTTAAATTTCAACATTAGGGGGAGAAACCAAGATGGCGGCATAGGTAAACACTGGAGATTGCTGCCTCGCACAACCAATTCAAAAATACAACTAAAAGACTGAATGGACATCATCCAGAACCACAGGAAGGCTGGCTGAGTGGAAATTCTACAACTAGAAGGAAAGAGAAAAGCATACCGAGAATCAGAGGTGGTGTGGTGCGGAAGTAAAATACAGAGGTATGGAGGCGCATGCGGAGAGGGCTGGCGGCTGAGGACACGGTTGTCTTTTTTAATCGGGAGGGAGTCTCAAGCTCTGAGCTCCAGTTCCAGGCGAGTCTCTGGGGACCCAGACTCATACGGGAGAAACTGGACTGTCTGGCATCGGTCGGAACTCGAGGGCAGCTTTCTCTCAGAGGTGCTTGCAGCGATTGCTGGGACACTGAGAAGCAGGGCCTCTGAGGGCAGGACTGAAAGCAGCCATAACTGCCCGCTCCACCCTGTTGATCCCCTGGGACCCCGGCTCGCCCAAGCCATGCAAGGAGGCTTTTGCATATGAAAGGCCTGGCCCTTTGCAATCTGATAATTACCTAACAAACTGCAGCTAGCCCAAGGCCCCAGGGCAACTTGCATTGCTTCACAGCTGGCTCCTGCTGGATAGCCTCAGGCAGAGGCTAGATTAGCACCTCCTTA